>NW_010259273.1:7331-9353 GCF_000690775.1 Eurypyga helias
TTCCCCACGCTGTGCATCTACCCTGGTCTCCTGGAATGTGTCTGCAGAGGGTCCCAAAACCCATCTGAGCCTGGACTTTTGGCCAGCCCCCTTGATGGAGGAGGGGGTTTATGACACCTTCCTCCCTTTTAAACCCGCAGGCTGCTGATCCTTGTTCCTGGCAGCTTAGCCACTGCTTGAGCATCTTGAGCTTTGCCTTTCCCTAACAGTGCCAGCGAGCTGGCATGAGTCCACCGACCTCGATTTTGCTGTCAGGCCTATTTATAAAGCAGCAACAGTAAGCGAGAGGCCTGGCACCTGCCCACACTTCCCATGAAGCAGGTCACCCCAACGTCAGGGACAAGAGGGAAAAGCTTTTCAGGCCAGCGTTTTCAAACGTGAGTGTGGGGCCTGTGGAGAGAAAGGATAGGCTCTGGATGGGAATACTGCAAGGGAGAACTTCTCCCTCACCAACACACACGTTGTCTTGTGGCCAACGACTGCAGAGATACCACCACAAAAGCAACAGCATAACTCATCCTGCTAGCTCTTTGGGAAAGCGTGCTGTTTGACGGGTGTACTGAACCTAACCCATTTGCAGTGGGCCATTAAAATAATTGCACCTCCTTCATCTCTGCAGAATCACACGGCGCAGCCTGCCTCTCCGTTTCCTTCCCCAAGCCGTTTCAGGGACTTGATCCATGTTGTTTGGTGCTGCTGTGGTTCGCTCCAGACTCAGATAAGGTTTGGCTTTGCCCCATCTCTAACGTGTTTGAAGACCGTGGTATGAAAGTTTTAACACTGGCACCAGTGTGCAAGCACACCTGCTAGAAGACAAGCTTAAGGGAATTATTTAGTTGAATCTGGGGATCAGTGCCAAAACATTTAGCAGGGAAACAGTCACCAATTGCTTGGAAATATATTTAGAAGCAGCAAGTGCCAGAGAGAAGGGCAGATTCACTCCATAAGGCCACTGATCCCCTGACAACACACTATTTAATTATCTATCAACTCCTTTGAGAGTGAAGTGGACTGCTTAAAATAATCGAGAAAATGAAACGTACATCTTGCATACCCACAGTTATTACATTTAAAAAAAAAAAAAACAAACCCACCACACAATACAGCATCTTCTTTGCTAAGACCCAGACTGACAGCTGCCACCCTTCCCAAAACCTGCCTGTGCCAGGCCATCCTTGCCCAGCACGTCTCCCGTTACTGAAGGCCTTGCTCTCCCGCCCTGTTGTTTCCACTTCTCGAGGGCACCAAAGGGTTGAAGGCTGCGTAAAAGCATCTTCCAGGCCTTCAGAATTTCCCCCAGCAGGAACACAGACGTCAGAAATCAATGGCAATTAATCACCAGTATTCTTCTGGCAGCCTGAATAAAATATGCGTCTCGTACGGATACAGCCCACTCACTTACCTTCGCCACTAATGAAATGAGCAATCTATTCCAATTCATTCCGTTAGCGGGGAGATCACAGTTTGATACAAGCAGCATTAACTATGAGCCATCCTCCCCCTTGCTACAGACACAAGCTGCTTTCTTCCGGCAATAATAGACTCGCCAGAGCTGTTTGGCTTCTTGGGCTGCTCAGATAATGGGCATCCGAGCGCCCCCTCCATTTGCGAGCCGCAAAGGTCAGCGCAGAGGTTATCAATCACTGAACTACCACGCAATTCTGCACCAAGTCCCAGAAAAGTAAGGCACAGGCTTGAAAAAAAAGCTGTGAAAGGGAAAGAAATGCGGATACACCACAGGAGGGAGGCAGAGTGAGCTTTTACAGCTTGCTCCGGCACCATGGAGGGACCAATTCGCAGAAGTTTGTCTAACCACTATTTCTTGCCTTATCTGGGGTGTTCCTGCTGGACCCAAGTGGTTTTAAGCATACGTGCTCAGCCAGACCGAGCAAAGCCATCTCTGCCTCAATGAGGCTCCCTGTGTCCGCGATGGAGGGGAGGGGGCTGCGAGGGCAGGCCTGAGACACCTTTTGCAGGGAGACTGAGCCCTAGATCTCAACGGTTGCTCTGCCAGCAGAATCA
>NW_010259274.1:0-1206 GCF_000690775.1 Eurypyga helias
TTCTATGATTCTATGATCTGAAGGCATAATGAACAGTTGTCAGTAAATTCTCCATGTGTCCCCTTATATTGAAGAATAGGGAAATGAATACCTACTGAGGAATCTGAATAATAATCTGGTAAATTGGACCAAGTATTCCACATAACTATTTAAAAGAATTCACCAAAATTTTGACAAATAATGTAGTAACATGCCTATTCTGCAACTAACAGATATCTTTCTAAAATACACAGTATTCAAAATCAACAGATCCAGTTATGCTAATAGTGAACTAGATTCCTCCCATTCCTTTTATATATATTTTTCTAATGTAATTATATAAACCTGATAAGCATGCTTATGCCAAGCTGAATGAAGAAAACAAAAATTATTTCATATATATTCCAGGAAAGAAAAAAAAAGAGAAGTATGTTTAATTTCTTGGTTTAAGCACAAAGTGCTGATAAAGAACAGGTAGGCTAGAGATGACCACCTGACCTTGAAACAGCTTGTGAGCATCTGACACTGGTTCTATTACAGGAGAATGCTTCCTCTTTAGAAAAAGTAGAAAACAATATTCAGATTCCAAATCTTTTGATCTTTGGAATGTGTTCAATGCACTTTTGAGATAAACCTTAAGGGCTTGTTTCTTGAGGACAGTCCATGAAAAATCAAAGTGTGTATGTGTATGCACATGTGCGCATGTTTGTGTGACCATGTCTTCTTCCATTTATACAAAAACCTGAAGGACTTTTCAAACTTAGAGGATTTTGAAGAAAGATGAAAGAAAAAAATAAAGGTGTCAGTTTTTATCTGTAGGGATTATATCTGTAAAGTATATAGAGTTTTGAAATTCAATGTTATAAAAAATCTTTAGAATTAGAAAATGCAGCTCTTATTAAGACATAATTGTTTATACCACACAGTATCTCAGTACACAGAAAGCTGTATTAGGCCTGGGGAATATGTATATTTCTGGGTAAATTAGTCTTCGGAGGTTACAAAGCATTTGTTTCATGAGGTAAACTTTGCTAACTACAACCACTGAAAGGAATAGATTCATAAAAGATCTTGAGCAATAATGTAAGCAATGTCTAATTTGTTCCAACCCAAGGGTGTGATTTGGGGGGCTGGGGTGTAGAAAACTAAAACCATGCATTAGTTCTCAGTAAGATTTATGTAGAAACTTTAAAAATACATTTGTAAAATATTAGAATCATAGAATCA
>NW_010259275.1:0-1008 GCF_000690775.1 Eurypyga helias
GGCGGCTCCAGCCAGGGAGAACCCATCCCCGACGCCCTGACAGCGCCGGCGGAGCAGCCTCCGAAAGCGGAGATTGGGCTACTTTCTTTTTTTTTTTTGGCATTTTCCACCCCGCCGTTTCTTTCTGTTATTATTGTAATTTTGTGCGAAAGGAAGTTATGAACAACTGCAAGTCAGGAAGTGGAAATCCACACCGGTTGTGACAAGCTGGGGCTAAAAACTATTTCATTATTTATATAGATGTGTCTATCAACATTCTGCTTTTCATCCAAAGAATAAAGGGAAATACCGGCTGGTCCTATGTTTGACGGTGAATGACAGACTGCATCTGAGGAGAGGAAGGACTAAATATATCAGCCGAGAACACCGCCGTTATTTATTGAACTCCAGAGACCTTTTTTTTTTTAACCCAAAGACTGTTGGAGCGAGGGATTTACTGGGCCATCAAAAAAGGGGGAGAAAAATTTAAAGGCCCTTTTGCTTCTGAAGTGCAGCTAACCTCAAAATAGGAGCAGCACTTGTAAGACAGATACTCAAATTAAGGCTTTACACGATGCATTTTCTATCCTATGGATATTGGTTTTGAGATTACAACCCAAGAAGATCTGTAATTGATCTAGCACCAGATAATTTCAATGCCTAATATTCCCCAGGATTGCTGGAGTACCCTAGGAGCTGCGTCGGACTGTACTCGGGGTATGCCATGGGCTGTATTCAGAGTATTAGCTGCAAATCCAAAGTTTTCCGGGAAAGTATTTCAGTGATTGAAGTCAAAGCCTCCATCGATCCCATTCCCACCAGCATCGACGAGTCCTCCAGCGTGGTCCTGCGCTACCGGACCCCTCACTTCCGAGCCTCTGCGCAAGTCTTGGTGCCCCCTATTCCCAAGAAGGAGACCTGGATTGTGGGCTGGATCCAGGCTTGCAGCCACATGGAATTTTACAATCACTACGGGGAACAGGGAATGTGAGTATTTCCAAGGGCGCGGGTGAGCGGGTGCCTGGTGGG
>NW_010259275.1:1042-5665 GCF_000690775.1 Eurypyga helias
ATTAAGCTAGAAATTATGACCCAGGTAGTTTGATTTTAAAACCCAGCTCTTCTGCAACTTAGCTGGACTTTCTCATACGCTTAAAATACAGGAGAGCTTGTCCCTGCCCTTTTAAAGGAGTAGGTGTTCTAATGGGAACGTGCCCAAGCCCTAGGAAAACCCATTTGTCCTGTTAGGAGCCCAAAAGCAACGCAGCTTTTGAGCAGCACCGGAGACCCTGAAATCCCAGCTCAGCACCTCTGTTTCGGTACCACGGGGGGTTCCCCTGACCGCCAGCTCCTCTCCTCGACATCCCTCCCCATCCCTTATGGGGTCAAGCGCTGCACTGACGAGCCCCAGGGAGAGCCGAGGGCGGACACTTGTGGCACGGCGCGGTCCCAGCGTGCTGTGCCGCCGCTGCAGCGGGCCCTGGCCGGCAGCTCCGGAGCCCACCAGCTCGGGGAGCACATTTAACGGCACAGGAGGAATCCTGCTGGCTTTGCCCACGGGAGCAGGCAGCCCACAGGGAAAGAACAGGATGGATTTAACCCCCTGGTAATTAAAACCTTGGAGCAGGGTGAAAATTTCCCATCCCTCCTTTCGGGTAATGCACGAGTGGGAACGTATCTGTGTCAGGTGGGGGGGAATCTAGGGGCTGTTTGCACGCTAAAAACCCCGTGTTACTGCTCAGACAGTCATAGCGAGACAGGAATGAGTCAAACTGACCTGTCACCTCCCTGCTGTGGAAAAGTCATCTCTCCCCTGTGCCCCACCAGTTTGTTCACCAAACGTCGAGGCAGGTTTTGGCCCGTAGCTGGAGCAGCCCCTGATCGCCAAGTGCCTGCACGGAACAGCAGTTCTGCAGCTCACGGTGCTGGGCAGCTCCAGGGGCAGCAGAAATCTCCCTGAGCCGCCACGGGGACGCAGCCCAAGCGCAGAGCACGGTGCTGGCAGACGGTTCGGTGGCTGGAGGCGCTGATGCTGCCGCGTCTCTGGGGACAAGGGAGAAAGGACGGGAAGGTCAGGTTTAAGCAACCCTCCTGTCGCGGCATCCAAGTGCCCTGTGTCGGGGGGATGCTGGCTCAGCCCCTCAAGGGGCATTCTGGGTGGCTTAGAAACTGGTGAATGAGGCTGAGGGAGGATGGGAACACGGGGTAGTGCCGGGGAGCAGGACAAACGGACTTAATGCAGTGCCTTCCCAAAGGCCTGGGCATCCCCCGCTGCACGCACAGCCCGGCCATTCCTCCCCCCGTGAGCCCAGCTGAGGCCAGGGGCTCAGCATCTTGGACACAAAGCAAACACCCTCTGTAAGATGTGGACCAGAGGGAAGGGCACGCCAAGCAGCAGCTGTGACAGACTCCCCCCCTTCTGTCCCCATGTCCCCTCTCTGCTCAAACAGAAAGTGCCTCGAGAAGCAAACCGGCACCTGGCAAACCCCAGGGGTGAGGCTCAGCAAGGGAATGAAACAGCTTTTCTTGACTTTAACAGTACTTACAACAGGCCCAAAATCTGTAGGCATTTTGGCTCCAACACCGTCTTTAGCAAGGACAATTTGTTGCTCAGATGTTCCCAATTCCAGGCCTTTGGGATTTGCATGTGTAATTCTCAGGCTCATTTAGAAATCCCGTCTTTAGCCACCAGCTGCGAAGGAAAACAGAGAAGTCCGACGTGTATAAATACAGCTCACATCCACCAGACTGAGAGGACTGGGCAGGCAGCTACTCTGCCAGTGCTGCTGTGGGCTTCAAACCTAGACACGTCCTTTTTTCTTCTCTGCACCTGAGTTTCCCTGTGTTTAAAATGAGGATTTGGTACAGTCTTCCCTTGCTGGAATGCTTTGAGATAAAAAAAAGTTGTACCTATAAGCTAGGTGCTGTAAACAGGTAATCAGAATTAAGCACTGCAGCTGTATAGGAGAGCTGTCAGCCAGAAAATCCTGGAAACAAAGGGTTTTCTTCCCTAGGAGGTTCATTCACGCTTAACTGACAGAAGAAGCAGAGTTACCCAAACGTAAGTAGGAATTGGTCTGCTCCTCCGCTGTCTTTCTATAGACCCGTTGCCATCTGAAAGCTATAAATAAAGGCGTTTGGGAGGAAAGGCCTCTATTAATGCCATCGAAACATGCTCTTGGAAAACCTTTATATAGGAGACAGGACACAAACCTGTCTGAAAGGTTGGGCCAAGCCTTTAGCTGGCGTAACCCAACGTCATCCCACTGACCTCCACGGAGCTGCATTGATTTCTGCCAACAGAGCATTTATCCCAACTTTCCATGATGAAGAGACTACTGCAACGTACCTTTTTTTAATCACCGTGGCCACAGGCAAACAGAAGACTCCAAGTAATAAAAAAAAAAATCGGTCAACCAGGGCATCAATACTTACAGCAGGCTTTGGATTAATTTTTCACTTTCCAGCTCCGGAGCCGTTAGCTGCGTATAAGCCGGCCGATGCGCCGAGGGCAGAAACAGCTGAGAAATACCGGAGCAGATGGAGCCGTGCATAACGCTCCTATAGGGATGAGAGCTGCAGAGGGGATAATTTCCACACGGGCGTTTAAAGCGGCACGGACAGTTCTGGGGCGAAAGGCAGCTGTTTCGAACGTAAAGGAAAATAAGCAAAGCTCAGATAACACGTAATGCTGGCGTTACTTTACGTGTAGGTCAGCAGATGCTGCTGGAAGCATGAGAAGCCCCAGCATGAGGATGTGGATGCGCCCTCTGACCCCCCTCCCCAGTGCAGAACTGGGGCAAACTGTGCGACCGCTCCCCCCGCGCTGGGTTCTGCCCTGTGCACCCGTCGGGAGAGGTGCGGTGCAGCGGGAGGTGTCGGAGCTCTGACCTGTGCCGGAGCAGCCGGGCCAGGTCCCCGCTAGCATCTCCGGGGGTGGGTGCTGGTTTCTGCGCCCGGCGGAGCGGCACCTGGTAGGACCCGTGTCAGCGGCTGGGCAGCGCTGGAATGGCATTATCCAGCCTTGTTTCTTCATCTCCATGGAGATGCGCAAGAAGCAGCGCAGATGGAGACACGCAAACCAGCGAGAGAAATAAACCAGTTTGCATATGATCGGCCAAGGGTCTGGAGAGGTTTCAGGGAGACATTTCCCTCCTGGAGGTCCCGGAGAGACAGCCGGGCAGCATCACATCATCGCTTTACCTTACCAGGCTTCTCGCTCCCGCGAGATTAAATCTTCTGTGCCCTGCAGCAGAGACACAATGAACTCGAGAAATCGACTTGTCAAGAGAATAAACCCCCAGTCCTCGGGCGGGAAAACACAATCAAAACCAGATCCACCAAAGGATAAAGGGTTACACTTTCCAGGGGAAGCGAAGGGAGGTCAGTTTGCCATGGGGATTTACTGAGACCCCTCCGGGGTGGCCCCTGGCCCCTTCCTGCGCCGGGGGCACGTGCCTTAGCCCAGCTCGACCAGCCTGACTCGAGCCTGCTCGGCTGAACCAGCAGAAACCTGTCCCTTTCCTCAATGCCAGTTTCCTGCCGGTTTTCCTCCCTGACCCAGCGTGCACGAGGCATCGCTGCCGGAACACGCAGCTGGACGATGGGGGAAGAGGGACCACAGCAGCGTAGCTTCAACAGCTGCTGAACGCCTTAAATGTCCTTCCTGTTCTGCCCTACGACCCCGGCGTGGATGGCGAGACGTGCCGGAGCAGGCGAGAGAGACACCGTGAAGGACACCTTCAGCAGCTCGGAAGACCAGGTTTTCTTTCTTCAGGCGCAGGCACAGCCTGGAGGGACGCAGGCAGGAGCAGGGATGTGAAACACCTGGGACGGTTTGTCACTGCGCCCACCCGTTGCACCGCTACCTGTGCCGAGCACGGTCTGCATCCGAGCAGGGCTGGCGGAACGGGGGGCGTTGGAAAGCAGAGGGTTGTACAGGCCTGGGCTGTGACTACTTAGGAGCTGTCTCCAGGGAATGGGGCTGAGGACGCAGCAGTTCCCGATGCCTGGCCGAGGGGGTTAACTGGTGGTGCCCGTGTCACTGCTGGGTGCAGAGGGCTGGAGGCTGCTGCGCTTGGATTAGCTGCTCAGGACACGGCAGGCGTCGCCGCCGTTTGCGCCGTGGGGCAGCCATCTGGAGATAAGCCAGGGGCTGCATTTCGTGTGACAGAACAGGGAGAAACGTATCTGAATGAGGACTAGGAGGCTAAAACCTACCTAAAGCTGCTTGGCTGTCAGCAGCAGGGCTGCTCGAAGTCCCTTCTGGTAGCGAGAAGGCATTTGGGAGGTTTGTTGGCAGCTCTCGTCTCTAGCGATGCCCGTACCGAAGGTTTCAGAAGTGGCAGAAACAAGCTTGTCAGTATTACCAGCCAGAATCTACTGATTTCGGAGCTGATCAGCTCCAGTGGCTCCATGAAACCAGATAGGTTGGTTTCTTTTCATGCCTCTTCCCTGCTATTGTCAGCAAAGTGTTTACCGGGCACTTTCTCATCTTCCCTTGGCTCACCACCACCACAGAAAGATGCTGATGCAGCCAAAGATCGTTCCACTGCCTTCTTTCCAAAATCATCCAGAAGGCCAGTTGTTGGCATATTATTCACCACGGACACGCGCGCTGCGAGCGGGGGCTACCGGCCGGGCTGGCACGCAGGCGTCGCTGCAGCAGCGGGTGAGGGGCAACCCCCGGCAGCAG
>NW_010259276.1:0-216 GCF_000690775.1 Eurypyga helias
TGCCGCCCTCCGCCCCGGGCTCGCCCGGCACCCGTGGCAGTAGCCAGGACTGCCAGCATCCGCCCCAAGCCCTCTCCTCCGGTCCCAGAGTCCTTCACAGTCCTGTCCTCGTGCCTCAGCAGCCCCGGAGCTCAGTCGATCTTCTCCACCTTGCCGATGATCTTCTCTTCGAAGATGGGCAGGATGGTGTCATCCTCCCGCACCTCCTCGAAGACC
>NW_010259276.1:293-575 GCF_000690775.1 Eurypyga helias
CACTCACGAGGCCCCCCCCCCCCCCACCCTGCCTACAGCCACCACGTCCCCGAGCTCACGGGGCATGGGGAGCAGCTCCCCCAGACACGGAGGCGATGCTTTTGCTCCTGCCCTCACTCAGGGGGCAAAGGAAGAGTGGTCAGGATCCGTGCTGGCACATTTAGGAGCTCCAGCCCTGAATCCAAAGCCCTGTCAGTGCTCTCCCAAAAGTAGTGGCTGGAAGGACCTGTGTTGGAGCGTTTCTAGGAAGTGGGAACTTGGAAAAGTCCCACGCCTGGCTGC
>NW_010259277.1:0-1322 GCF_000690775.1 Eurypyga helias
ACACCCCGGGAGGCCCCAGGGAGGGCTGCGACGCGACTGCATTTGGCATCTTACAGCCCGGCAGTCACTCGACCAGAGGGATTATAATCCAATTACCAAAAAATCCCCCAAAAAAGCACGGAGTGCAGCAGCTGCCCGTGGCAGTGCCAGGCAGGACCTTGCTGACCCCACTGAGGTCAAGAGGTTTTGGGGCATGTTGTGGTTTAACCCCAGCCAGCAGTGAGGCACCACACAGCCGCTCGCTCACTCGCTCCACCCCCTCCTCCAGCGGAGAAGGGGAAGGGAGCACACGGAAGCTCGTGGATTGACATAAGAACTATTTCATAATTGAGTATAAATTAATAAAATAGTGATATTAATAATATTAATAATACTACTGTAATAATGTCTATGGTATATATTATTATATCGACACTATAATATAGTCCTATATCATAATACAGTGCTAATAATAACTAATGAAAATTATGGCAAATAAAACAAATGACACAATTTCTCACCAACTGCACAAGCAGCAAATTCCCTGGTTTTTTCCTTACCAAACCAAAGGGGGTGGGTGGGGCTGCGCAGGGGGTCTCTGCACTCCAGGTACTCACAGGTTGTGCTGAGGAAGGCTGCGTAGAGCTCCCTGGGAATCAGAGGATCCGGCATGTCCCGAAGAAACTCCTTGAGCAGAGCAGCCACGTCGTGAACGCTTTGATGCTCATCCAAGAAAACATCCAGCCCTCGGTCAAACTCTTCCCTCAGCTTGCAGATGGAAGAAATGAGAAGAGTAAACGCGACGGTTGGCTCCTCCTCCCTACACCAGCCACGCTGTCAGGACCTGCCCCCGTACTCCAGTGGCAGGGTCGCCACCCCATGGTCCCCAGGGCACCCCAAAAACGCCACGCCAGAGCCCAGCAGCCCGCTGCTGCCCCGAGGGTGGGCCACGGGAGCAGAAGGAGCTCCGGGGAGCTCTGCAGCCCAGGGGGTGGAGGCTCATCCGCTGAAGGCAGTCGGAGGGATGGAGCCTGCTCTCCACGGCTGGGAGAAGGCTGCCTGTGATCCTGCGGTGACACCTCAGACCCCCCCACCTCGACGTCCGCTTCGGGCATCCCCCACCCACACAAGCGTCTGCCCTTCGGATGCGGCGCCGCGGCAGGGGATGCGGTTACCTGCTGGACCCTCTTCTT
Source organism: Eurypyga helias (assembly GCF_000690775.1). Taxonomy (NCBI): domain Eukaryota; kingdom Metazoa; phylum Chordata; class Aves; order Eurypygiformes; family Eurypygidae; genus Eurypyga; species Eurypyga helias. The sequence continues at coordinate 1,173 of NW_010259277.1, forward strand.
GGAGCTCCCGACGCGGAAGATGCCCACCGTCTGGAGACCTGGGGGACGGAGAGGTTAGTGCCCTGCCCTCCCACAGCTCCCTGCCGCCCCGACCAGGCCCGGGGACACCTCAGCATCGCGGAGGGAGGGGGTGTGCTGGGTTCAGCCAGG
>NW_010259278.1:0-870 GCF_000690775.1 Eurypyga helias
CAGCACCGCCCGAGCCATGTTCTGGCAGCGCGCGGCTCCCGAGAAGCAGAGGAGAGGCAGCGCGACTGTGTGGGAGCTGAACTCAGCCTCCCTCTTTAACATAGGCTCGTCCTCTGCATTGCATCCAAGCTTCAGCGATTTGCTGTTTGGAGACTGCAGATTTGCATAGCCCTGCTCTTCGCAAGCATGGTTATTTTTTTTTTTTTTCTCCCCCCCCGGCTTCTTTCATAAGGGTGCACTGTTCTCCCTGAAAACATCCTCGGGTATTACTGTCAATAGTCAGAGCGCTCAGATTGCCGGAGCAGCCCGATCATTGTCTGGCGGCGTGTGCGAGCGTGTGCGGGTGTGAGTGTGTGTGTGCGCGCCGGGAGAGAGACCGCGCGGTGAGGGCTCGCCAGTTTGGAGATGAATGGAGGGAAGAGCAGCAGTTTGATTTTCCTCTGCTTGCCCAGCGCCGGCTGATGGAGTGGCGTCCCCTTTTTTCTTTCTCAGCAGAAATGTGGCATGATTGGCTACACTGTGGATTACTGAGGATGGGGGAATGCTTGGCACTCTCGTAGCCCTTGCAACGGAGTATTGTTAATGAGCACCAGCCCCGGGAAAGCTGAAACTACCGATTGTTTCAGCGTGGGGCTTTTTCCCCTCTTCCACCTCTTTGCGAAGGCTCTGAACTGCCTGGATCCTCCGCCTCTGACTATGTCTCGGATTGTTTTGGGTAGAAGAAGACCTGGAGAAAAGGATCCTCGTAAGCTTTCCCAAAGGGAAGAGATGGCTCGCCTGGTGCGGTGAGCTGCAGCCACCGCCGTGTGCGAGCGTGCGAGCGCGCCTCTGCCCAAAGTTTGCCGCCCGTGCTCCGGCTGCTGCTCCGCC
>NW_010259279.1:0-217 GCF_000690775.1 Eurypyga helias
GGGAGGTTCGGGCAGCGGAGGCAGGAGGGAGCGGGGTTATCTGCGAGCTGCAGCTCAAGGTGGAGCCGGGAGGAGGAAGAGGTTGAGCTGGAGAGGAGAGATAGTGATGAAGGAAGGGAAAAACCCACAAACACGAGGCTCTTACTGGCAGAGACGAGGTCCATGTACTGGCACAGCGCGTGGAGCAGGAGCCGCTCGAAGCTGGGAAGAGAGGGCA
>NW_010259279.1:398-958 GCF_000690775.1 Eurypyga helias
CCCGTGCCCTCCCCTCTGCAGCCTGGGGCAGCCCCGGAACACCGGGCAGAGCAGGGGGTGCACACGGCAGTTCCCTCAGGCTGCATGCCCCGCACGTGGGGTGCACGCACCTCGGGACCCCCGGCCTCTGCTCCGTGGGGAGCGGCAACGCTCGGCAGAGCTCCAAGGGAGAAATACCTGTTGTCCATCAGCGCCGTGTAGACGGAGTGAGGGGTGACGGAGAAGAAGGCCAGGAGCTCCTCCTCCAGGCCCTCCAGCGTCCCCTGCAAGGGGAAGCAGGGGCTGTCAGCACGGAGAGGGGCAGCGGCCGGACCCTGCTCAGACCCTGGGGTAGCGGGGCGAGGGCATCCGGCACTTGGATCCTGGCCCCAAGCCGGGGCCAGGCAGAGCCACAGGCACGTGGTGACCGCCCTCCCCTGCCACATCCACGCAGCCCCAGCACCCACGGGGCCTCCGACTCCCGAGAAGCTCCCAGGCAACTCATCTGGATGCGAGACAGCAGGAAGGCACAAGGAAGGGAGAGATTTCCCCTCTCCGGACCCCGAGGCGGGGAAGAACCC
>NW_010259279.1:984-1337 GCF_000690775.1 Eurypyga helias
GCTGGCATCGTCCCTTGCCTTGAGAGCGGCAACAGCCAGGAAAGCCTCGCGCCTCCCAGCTCCTTTTCTCCCAACAGGCAAGGATCAGCCCGGCGCAGCTCTCGGGAGCACCGTGACCCGAGAGACAAGCAGCAGAAGTCTCATTTGAGGACAAATTGAGCAGAAGCCGGCAGGGCAGGAGGAGCCGAGGTTGCTTTTAGAGACTCTAATTAGAGCAAGGAAAACAAACAGAGCAGGAAAACAGCACCATGGAGGAGAGGGAGCAGGGAGCCAGGCCCCCCCGCCGGGGCGCAGAGCAAGCGTCTGGGCAGGCAGCACGGCGCAGGGGCTGCACGTGGCAGCTTGGCTCCCCC
>NW_010259280.1:0-506 GCF_000690775.1 Eurypyga helias
AATAAAAAGTGTTTCTATAAATACAGTATAAATAAAAGAAGGTCTAAGGAGAATCTTCATCTTTTATTGGATGAAGGGAGGAAACATAGTGAGTAAGGATGAGGAAAAGGCTGAGGTACATAATGCCTTCTTTGCCTTCTCCTGGTACCCAGCTCCCATGTGATGGTAGTGACAGGAAGTAGAATGAAGCCCCCACAATCCAAGGAAAAATGGCTAATATCATCCAGGGAAATGGTTAGCAATGTGCTACACCACTCAGACACAAAGAATTCTATGGGCCTAGAAAGGATGCACCCAGGGGTACCAAGAGAGCTGACAGAAGTTCTCACCAAAACCCTTTCAATCATCTGTCAGCAGTCGTGGCTAAATGGGGAGCTCTCAGTTGACTGGAGGTTACAAGTGTGATACTCATGTACAAGAAGGGCTGGAAGGAGGATCCAGGGATCTGCAGACCTGTCAGTCGGACCTTGGTGCCCAGGAAATTTATGGAGAAGATCATCTTGAGT
>NW_010259281.1:0-13945 GCF_000690775.1 Eurypyga helias
CGCCGGTGGCACCGAGCCTGGTTTGGGCCTGTGGGGAAGGGCCGCGCGGCCCGGCCTTGTTTCGGCGCCAAATCCGGCCCCGGCCGCACCGAGAGCCCTGTGGGGCGAGAGCCGGGCCCTCTTCATGAAAGCACCCCTGGTTTTGCCCTTCAGATAGCACTTTTGGGCGTTATCAGCCCTGGGGTTGGTGTGGTTGGCTTAAACCGGCGAGCAGGACCGGGCTTCGGAGGTCAAAACTGCGGAGGGTTGTTTTTTACCCCTCCTCCTCCTGCTCTCTGTGCGTATAATAATAAAGCGTTTTGGCATAAAGGCTGCATGGGCCCCAGGAGAGATTTGGAAATGCCACTCGGAAGAAATGCCAGGACTTTAACCCTTTGGAGCTTAGAATGTATTACGGGATCGTGTGGGAGGCAGGAGCCTGAAAACAGCAATGTTAAGGGAAGACAGCAACGGATTTTCCACAGCTGCGTATTTCTGCTAGGAGGCCCGATTCCTTGTCAAACACACCGGTTTTATTCATGTGTGTCAATGTTGGTGCTGCTAGGATTGCAATAGTGCAAACTACTTTAATTCCAACTCAAAATGGTATTTTTTCCCCTATTTTTTCATCCTTTTTTAACCATCAAGGGTTGCATGGGCCTTCAGTGAAAAGTGGGTCATCTATCATCACTGTGCACCCCAAAGGGAAAATAAAGTGTGAAGTTTAGAAAATTATAAGCATTGGCAATTGCTGTAGCACAGCCAGGAATCCAAATAAGAGTGCTGGGTTTTTTTTTTGTTTCGAACCAGTTGTCACTCCTTTTACCACAGAATTTAAGAGACAATGTGAAATAACTACCAAAACCCACAAGGTGAAAAGGCCAGTTGGGTTCTTTTCTTAACTTAGAACTTAGAAATCTCCCTGGTACAACAAACACTGAGCAAATGGAGGGATAACATCGACCGTGTCCGTGAGCAGCACAGCGCGGGGCTGTGCCCAGTTCTGCGCTGGCTGTGGCAGCAACAGCAGATTTCCCTCTGAAGTGGTGGGAACTGCACAACTCCATAGGTCGGTGTTTCCAGGTGAGATTTCGTAAGGAGCTTTACAAACCCAACAACCGTGCCGCTGAGTTGCCAGAAGAAAATGAAAAGTGGTAAAATCAGAGACTTTTCAATGGCGTTAAGACTACATGAGAGCCGTTAGGAACTGAGTTAAATACACAGACCTGATACATCTATAATCAAGGCAGCTCTGGGATCCTGTAAAGCTGTAAAAATGGTGCTCTGCTTTGCCGTGGTTTATATAAAGGAAGCTGCTAATGCAATCAATGCTGAAATTGCATAGCATTGAGCAAATCTGGTGTTAAATGCTAAAGACAGGTGATTGCCCTGAGAGTAACCTCTTGAGGCCGGCAAGAATCCAGCCCGTTTCTAGTGGTCCAACGAAAGTTTCCATTTATCCTCATTTGAAACGAAAACTCTGCCTTTTAAACTGCAGCGATCATTACGTCACCCACGTGTAGCACATCAGCAGGAGGTGGCCAAACTGCAGTAGTGTTGAATTACCAGCACTTAAAACCAGTCTAACCCAGGATCGCTTGTATTCTCAAAGACTCAGCTGGCTTTTCGATCCACATAGAGGTCAGCATAGGGCCTGCAGTATTTTTCAGTTGCTTCGACTAATACACAGCAATACCAAAATATCTACCTCTCCCTGCTAGAAAAATCTTTAAAAATGCAATCAATACGAAACAACAACTCCAGCAGCAAAATTTTACTCATGTTGCCAATTCTGTTCAACTGAACGATTAATCGTAAAAGAAAAAATACATATATTCTCACATTGCAGCCTTCCAGTACCTGAAGGGGCTACAAGGAAGCTGGGGGGGACTTTTTACAAGGGCCTGCAGTGACAGGACAAGGGGGAACGGGTTTAAATTGAAAGTGGGGAGGATTAGATTGGACATCAGGAAGAAGTTCTTCCTGGAGAGGGTGGGGAGGCACTGGGACAGGTTGCCCAGAGAAGCTGTGGATGCCCCATCCCTGGAAGTGTCCAAGGCCAGGCTGGATGAGGCTTGGAGCAACCTGGTCTAGTGGAAGGTGTCCCTGCCCATGGCAGGGGGTGGGACTGGATGATCTTTAAGGTCCCTTCCAACCCAAACCAGTCTGTGATTCTATGATAACCGAAAACAGAGGCGTCAGAGGGGCATTTCCCAAACCAGGAGAGCCCCATGCTTGTCTCATTACATGAAGGGGGCAGACGGTTCCCTCTGGCCAAGAGCAGCAGGGGCTGCTCCCTGCGGCTTCGTACGCCAAGCTAAATGCACACGTGGCAGGAACCGGGTGCGATAGCTCCTGTTTGCAGACTCTTACCCGGGGGAGAACAGCCACCCCCAGCGACTTGCTGCAAACCGTTGCACCACAGCCACCCGGGCTGTGCCCAGACTTGCTCCTCTGTAGCGCAGGGGGCTGAGGATGGGATTAGGATGTTAATCCTGCCACACAGAGGGAGAAGTAGCCTTTGGAGTGGAAGGAGGGAAGAGCTGTGGTAAAAGGGGGAGGATGGAGAACGGAGGGCACAGTGGCGAGGGGCTGTGACCGTGGGAGCTGCCCAGCATCCTGCACCCTGTCCTGGAAGCCCTGAAAGCCCAGGTACCGGTTCTCCTGAGATGCGCCGGGGCTGGTCTACCCCACACAGCTCAGTTGGGCAGGCAGAGCCAAACACCAGCAACAGCCGTTCCTCTGCTGTTACTGTCTGTGAAGTTGGTGACTCGGATGATGCCAAGACTTTAGAAACTTGGCTACCAGGAGCTGGAGCTTGTATGCCAAGGATTGAGAAGCAGGTTCCAGATCTGTGTGTCTGCAGCTCTGTGCAGTCAGTACACTCTGAAAAAACACCCTTCTAAGCTGGTACTTTCTTAGATATTAGTGATTCCTCTTTAAGAAAAGAAAAAATATATTATGCCACTGAGCCAATATCAGTAAAGGGGACTGGTCTGCAGGAGCTGAGAGCTTCCAAGGACATCATACTCTTCTGAGTGGCGTGCTGCTAATGTACAGCTTACTTGGCAAAAGTTACTGGGGTCCTGAGCAAGACACAGAAGGCAGCTGCTGGGTAAGAAGGAAAAATAAAAACATGAGCAACCTGACACACTTTAATAAAGACTTTGCACCAAAGCTTTGCTCTACCCGAAGTTTCAGCCACCTTCAAAGATGAAGTAAAAAGGGTTGGGTTTTTTTTTGTCCTGAAGCTGGTCTGAGGCAGGATCTGTTCTTGAAGAGAAGCCTGATAAGTGACATTTGGAGAATGGGGTACAGATCCCGAGAAAGCCATGTAAAAAGAGTGCAATGAGGAGTAAGGAATCTAAATAAAAATGCTGAGGAAAATAATGGTCACAGGTAGATAGATAGATACTGTAATTTGGGGTGGGGGGGAATGGGAAATATTTCACGAGTATCAGGATTTTCTGCAGCTATGAATAAATGGGCTGAAGAGGAAGGAAGGAAGGAAGATTGATTTTATACCTTAGAGAGGTTGACCTTTGAGGAAAGTTTTATTAAAATCCAATATCATTTTTTTCCTCGAGTTCACCTTTGCGCTGGGATTCTGCCAGTTTAATGTCAGTCAGTTCCGTAGTATCTGTTAATAGATGAAATGATGAGGTTAGGACTGTCCTAGCTGATATCCGTGTAACTTCCTAGTTAATCAGCTTCAAATGCTTTACTATGCTCATTCCAAACAAGGATTCATAATTAAAGAGGCAGAAAGCTGCTTTTTAAACCGCAAAGGACCGCTCACCTTAATTATTTTACAGGGATCAAAAATAAACACTGAAGGTCTGATCTTTTACCCTTTTAATTTATGATAGATAGAGGATGGTAGCTGGAAAAGTTTAATTAAGAATTTACTTAAGCATTTTGCATACTTAGCGTTTTCCAGGAAGACGAGTAAATCTTTTTCCTCAGAGATACTGAATTCAAAAAAGATACTAAATGGGGGAAAAAATGAGTATAAGGAAATAATTTCCATTCAGTCTGCTTAAACTGAGAGAAGGAGCAATGGAGAGGCATCTGTTTGCCAAAAATGCCTGATAAACACAGTTCTGCTAATTCTTTGACATTCTGCTTATCTTCACTTAGGGTAAAAAAAGATGGTCTGAGAATTATCGGGGGTCTCCCTTTGCAATAAATGGGAACTCAACTTTATTTAGGCAAAGTTCCAGCCAATACTGCTTTTTCTTGCTCTCCCTTTTGTCCTCAAAGCCACTGCTTCGAATTTGCACCCTTTGGCTCTCCCAGGAATGACTTTTTTACTTAGTAAGGACCAGGTGACACCTTACGGTTCTCTAGTCTTTCAAGAGAACCAGATAGACGTGTCTTGAATGAGAAGGGGAGGAAGGATATTTCCCACGTCCTCAGTTTATGATAAACAAGCAATTGGAAGATGCCTCAATCCTTGCAATAAAATTCAGAACAGAATACGATTTTAAGATCCCTAGGAGATCTCACCTGGTTCTTGACTAAGAATTCAGAGCCACCAAGAACAATACAGCTCAGTAACAAAAATCTGTATATTAGGCTTTCAGGTGATAAGCAATCTGTTTTTCTGGAGCATGACTGCGTTTCTTGCGCCTTTCTGCAATACTATTCCTATCAGTAACAGGGTTTTATGCAGAGCCCAGTACTTGCTCAGGACTTTGAGAGTTAGTGACTACTAGATGACACGCAGAATATCACATTTGGGAAAGCCAAAGGTTACAGGTATCAGTACTGGGTCCGAGAGCATTAATTTGAGAAGTGCTGAGTTAACCTGGTGTGCTGTCAAGCAGTGACAACGTGAATTATGGTGGCTTCAAAGTAAAATGAGTTCAAATGTCAGTGTCTTGATGAATACCATCTGAAAATCATTCTCATGAGAGGAAGATCATTGAAAACTATCTTCACGTTAGTAAAAAACTGAGGGTATTTGTCTTCAGATGAACAGAAACCTAGTGGCTCTGTATTTGAGCTGGTTGAGTGGAAAGATGCCAGCTTACAACAGCTGAAGGTTTAACCCTGAATCTTTAAGGGTATTATCCACGGGGAAAAAAAAGCCAATGGAAATTTCTCTTTGAGTTCACTGCGCTCCAGGTCTGGCCCTTATTCAACTCTTATTAAAGTCCATCGAGTCATGGTGACAGGAATAATGGAGGGGAATGAAGATTCAAGCTGTGTGTTTGCTTCTGAGATGTACAAAGTGGATTTTAACGCAGTTTGTGCATCCTGTTTTTAACGCAGTTCATGTATCCTGTAGTTGTTCGTGGCAGACCGAATCTGTCACTGGCACTGAAATGATCATTCAGTTTGAACCATTGATTCAAAGTGCATTTCCTCTCCAACTTCTGATTCCTAAGGGTATAATTGCTCCAAAATAATGTAATACGTGCCTTCAAAGATGAAGCAGAAGGTCAGATTAGCATAATGTCTTTTCTGAACTGACGGCAGAATGCTGTGTAAACCTGGGGCCACACCTTGACGTCTCCGGGGACTCTTGGGACTTGCCCATAAAGCAGCGAGCGACCACAGGTTCTTCTGTTTCATGGGTCGCAGGTCTTTGCCGTGTGCTGGGCAGACGGAGCAATCCTCACCTACCTACAGGGGTATAACCCACTTCCTGGTAACAGCGTGTCTCCAGAACACGCAGAGCAGCAGGGGCTGTTACCTCACCCGCTGTTTTTAACGCGCCAGCCTCAGACCGTACCGGCACACCGCGGTGCCTCTGTCGAGCCTCACGAGCAGCCCGAACCAGCGACTTCAGAAGAAGGGTTACACCAGCCGTGTTGCACAACTGCGTTGGGTTTGGCAGTGGGAAAAAGAGATTTCTTCTTGATCCCACACGGTGATTATCATTTACGCTGGAAAATGAGCGCTCAGAGTGACATACTTTTTATTGTCGCTAATGTAGCTCGGATTCGTAAAGAAGGTGATTCTGCTATAGGACCATATTATCTAAATTACTTTGTCGCCAACGCATAGAAAACTGAATATAAAATTGCCTGAACATAATTGAGTGCTGACTCACCCTCCCATTAGGGTAAATGGTGCAGCGTTCCAGGGCGTCTTGGAGCTTTCTATAGTCCCACAATCCTATGTGGTATCTGGTGATTGATTTTTCTCCCCTACAAGCAAACTTACGTTTCATGCTTCTATTTGAGGCTAGATGCTACAAATCCAGCTGCTGTCACAAGACATCTTCCCCCTGCTTCTTCATCTTGATCAATTTTCTGTTGAAAATCTCATCTTTCATCCTGGCTGGTGCAGTTGCCTCCCTTGTGATTATTCCAACTCCCATCTCTCCATATTCATAGCCCCTCTCCGAGCTCCAGCTCTAACTCTCTAGTTTCTAAGGCTACATGGCTGCGAATGTTTTCTCACCAAATGCTTTTCCATAAATTCTCACAATTTCATTTCAGTCAAATGTGAGGCTGCATCATTTTACATACATGACACTGCTCGTAGCAGACTCTTTTAATAAAAGCACCTGCAAACACGAGCTGGGAACACAGCCCCAAGTATTTGAAATGGAATTTTTTTTTTTCCTTGAAAATGGCCTCATATCACAAAGCTCCCTTTGGAGGTATAACTATCTTTAAAAACAGAACAATTTTTCAGTCTTTGAGATGAAGTGGAAGAAAGGCAATTTTAAGAAGCAATGCCAGAGACCCGGGGTGAACTGAGCCATGGATACTGGGCAGAGAGCTCAAATTTAGCTGACCGTGGCACTGAGGTAAACCAGCACTTGTGCCTTTGAGTAATCTCTGTTCTGACTCTGTCACTCAGGTAGTGAAAAGAAGGAGCAGAAGAAGGGCCGTGACCAAAATAATTGGGATGACAGCGACTATTAACCAGCAATCCCACCCATGAGTATTTGCAGAAGATGCCAGCCCTGAGCTGGAGGATCTGGGATGGAACCAGCCATGGAAGTGGCAGGACTTGGTTTAGTTTCCAGTTAGCTCCGAACATCTCCTTTCTTGCTGACTGAAGCATTTCATGAGTAGCTGTTGAAAATCAGGTAGGGAGGAGGCTGAGATTTGTTTCCTTTGTATGTAGGACTGTTTTCATGTCAGGCAATAACTCAGAAATGAAGGGTAACTTCAGCACACCTGTCAGGCTTAGGTTCTCCAGAAGCTCTTGTGTCTGCAGAGCCCAACCTTGTTCCTTACCAGGAATTTTAACTTTCATTGTCTGCTAATAAATCACACCTGCCTTGCCCCGAAGAGGATAAATCTCATTTATCTCCAACTACAGAGATAATAATGCAATTGTTCCTTCACACCAGGAGACCAGGCATCTGTTAGCTAGAAGTTCTCTTCCAAGCTGGATGAACTTTTCTCCAAGAACTTCCTTTCGCAGAGTAAAGAGAGACTCAGTTAGAACATTTAAAAGACATAATGAAAAAATGTATCTCCAATGGTGAAGAAAGTAGTACATTCTGAGAGAAAAAAGACTGTCTGAACCCTTGAAAGGTGGCTGTGAAATACATAAAAATACCCCTGGCTTCCCCAGAGGGGTTAGGGCTGGTTGTTACCCCCAGCCTGGGCTGCATTTGACCGATCTCTCACTTATACTGCAAAACGATATTTGCACCGTGGGAAAACCCAGATGTTCAAGGTCAGTATTGCCATCCAAATCGCTCTTGCTACACGTTTGACACCAGCCTGTCCAAGTGCCATCCAAATGGGGACAGCGGAAGTATTCATGTCCCCGATTCAGCTGGATCAGGGCAGTGCCTGGGTGACAAGGAAGAACATCACCAGGAAGGCTGGAGGGAGTCACCGGGGGATTTGCAGCACGGAACGATGTATGCCGACGTCCGCATCACAGCACTCGGCACTGGAGACTCGAGGCTGTTAACTTTTCATCTGCGGCACCGGTGGGTCGCTCTGCTGCCATTTACCATTCGGCTGCTGGGAGAAGCATGGGCAGAGAGGGGAGGCAGGGGACCCTCGGCTGAAAGCCGGAGCTAATTCTGCAGTGAAGATAAGCCCTTGAATAGAAATTCTTTGAAGGGATGTGACCAGGCAGACTATCACCATGGGGGTCTCAGAGCAGGCAGTCAGTCCCCCATTTAATAAAGAGAAGAAGATACAAGGTGGTCAGGGAAGAGTATTCTTCTTCAAGCGCTGGAGAAACAAGGCAGAAACATCTCGCGTTGCTGATGCGAAAGGTGACGGGGGTTTCTGAAGAAGCAGAAGCGCCCGTGTAATCAAACAGGAGCAACTGTGCTGGTCCTGCCCCCAGGCTTGTGCTCTAAACTCTAACTAATGAGTGAAAAGGCATGGACAAAAAAAGCGCTTCCACAGAATCCCTTTTCTAAGGCCTTTGATTTTACTGGAACATGCACAGCAGTAAAATTCACATAGCCAAGGGGAAAGCCATGTCCTGGCCTGACCCTACCACAGAAAACAGCAAAACAAAGGCACAGGGATTTGGGGTCACGTTTGGGGAGGATCCATGATTCAGCATGTCAGTTTACTGAATCTCCTCTAATTCGTCACATAATGAGGGAGCGGGGCAAATACCTGCAGCTCCAAGCTGCCGCTTTGTTGCGAAAAGGCATGGCCCAGACAGTGATGAATAAATGACTCTCAATTAGGACAGTAGGTCAGAAAGAGCAAGATGATTCATATCCAGGACATACTCCAACCATCCACAGTAACACTCAGCAGCTCGACACAGCTTTACGTCTTCAAAGCGCCTGCAAACACCCTGCCCTTTCAGTGGCGCTGGCAGGTAACGGGCAGCGGGCTTCGAAATGCTCGGGACCTGCTAATTCTTGGAGTAATTGAGCTAAGCTGGGAAGAGACGGCTGTTCCTCCAGCGATAGGAAGGGATGAGACAGCTCTGTCCTGGTCACAGCGTGCCACCGCTGGTCTAGAAATCAGGGGACGTGGAGATTCACACCCCAATTAATAATTAATAAATAAGGTACCCAGAATTAATAGCCTCTTTTAGAGAACTGGCTGGGTGCAGTTTTCCCAGGAGTAGGCAACAGGTCGTGACAGATGGGGTTTAGGAGTGCTTGGCTCCCAGGTTAGCATCCTGACAATGCCTCCGCTCAGCTGTGCAAATCGTATTTTACTTGCTCGACTGTGAGTTGCTGGGCAGCGGGATGTAATTTTCCATGCTCGCAGTTGGTGCTCGGCTTTACCTTGACTTGCGTTTGACAGTGCAAGCTCTGTCAACATCGTGTCACTCCTTAGAAAATAATAATTAAGAAGCCTGGATGATAGGTGTGTGTGAGTACCCAGGAATTCAATGGCCAGCTCTGACCTAGTCACCGCAGTTTACTGCTCTGCAACAAAATGGCTTTTCCAGGTTTACCTGCAGCCTGGGATATCAGAAAACCTCAGGGATGCCAGACATACACTTGGTTGACTTTGATCTCTCTGAAGACAAATCTTTTAACGTTTAGATCAAGGCATCTTTTAATGAAACAAAGAAATCGTGCCACTTGTATCAGTTCCAGATATAAATAAGTCAGCTGGAAATAAACAGGAGCAAAGCAAACGTAAAGGAGACAGCCACGCTCCGCAATGTCAGTCCAAAGTGACTGTCTGATGGATGGCAATACGGCTGGCTCGGGAGAAAAGTCGGAGTTTAGAAGCCTTGCTGCCAGCCATCTGGTAAATCTTCCAAAATATATTGCAGTAAAACTTCAACTGAATTGCTACCTCTTTTTTTTGCATCTCCTGCTATCAAGACAGTCTATTTACTTTTTAAGTGTGGGGAGGATTTTGAAATCTCTACGAGGACTCTCTCCTCAGGGACTCGTTACAGCCAGCTCACTGTTCCTTCCCTCCGCCGGTCTGCCATATATGCATAATCTCCCCAAAGGAAAAGTGCTCTTATACATTTAGGGGGTCACTAAAACCCAGAGCACATCTAACTCCATTCAGGCTGCTGCAGACGCACCGTCTGTTCGCCGCTCACGCGTGCCGTTCCCTGGTGCTGCAAGGGAGGCAGGAGGGATTTATAGCACATCCATCCTCTCGCTCCAGAAGCATCATTACTTCATGCTTGGAACCGAAGGGCAACATTTCATGCTTCTAAACAGTATAGGGCCTATTTTCACAACTGAGTAATTTGGCCTCCGTACCCCAGAAGGCAGTAGTAAATATCACCACTAGCCATTTCCTAATAATCTGGAGCAACGTGGAGCGATAAAAATTTATGGTCATTAAAAAAAAAAAAATATCCTTTTCCATTCTGTGAAAATTAAGTATCTCCTTACAGAGGAAGCTGCCCTGCTGAATGTTAATGAGTTTTTTTCCCTGTTTCATCAGCTCCTCCCACTCGGTCCATAATTGTCTGTAATCGAGTCCGCGACCCCCTGAATTGCGATGAAGCATAATGGCTTGTGGCCATAGCACTGGGAGTACCGGAACGCGGATAACCCTCCGACACGCCGTCGGAGAGGCAGCTGGAGATCCTATCTGGTGACCAGACACTCCTGGGTTGTAACATGGGCTCAGTAAAAGCTATTTTCAGCTTAAATGATCTTTGATACTGAAACTAGAGTTAACCTGGGTGGTGAGTGGAGGAGATCATCTGCTCTGAGAAATAAACCAAGGGAGAAAGGGGAGGGAGAAAAGTAGGAAGAAAACAAAGGAGAGGGACTCTTGAGGGATGGGAAATACATTGAAAATGTGTACTGATGGATAAAGGAACGTTTTCCATATTTTTTCCCTTGGAAAAAAATACGTTGTTGCTTCTCCCCATCACTACCAATCAGGTCCCTGCCCCCCCCCCAGCTGCCAGCCATGCTCATCATTTGTAATTCTCAACCTTCTTAGATAGATGGGGCTAAGCAACAAAAGCTGTCTCTTAGCAGCCCTCACACTTGTCTCACCTTTGTTACAGCTAGTTTTGGTCATTTTTGGTCAAATGGGTTTGGTCGTTAATATGGGCTTGATTTTAATTTCACCACGTACAGCAGTAAGTTGTTACCAAGCTGCTCCGGGAGATCTTTGTAGGACAGTGGAAAGCAGGGAAAGGAAATAATTACAGCATTTCCACCTACGGTAGTCTGCTTCAGGGCCGGTATAAATAGAGCCGTAAGTGTTTGTTCACTTAAAAGGGAGTTCAGCCTAACTGCTTTTTCAATTGCCAGCAGCAGAATTGATGGCTTGGGTTTTTTTCTTAAAAATGAGGGCAAAGATCATCTACTAAATATCACCCTCCCTTCCTCCAGACTGCAAGCAGCGTTTAAAAACCTTCAAAATTTTTAACAAAACCAGATGTCGGGTGTATGAAAGTACAGGCAGTTTTTCAAAGCCATTATATTTGTTTGGGAAGGGAGGGCTAATTAGATCAGAAAATTCAGCTTCAGAACTGAGGAAGTTAATGAAAGAAAGAATAACTCACATTGCGTTCACTTGCTGCATCCAAAAAGCTCTGGACTGGTTCATGCAAACAGTAACTCCCTCCAGAGTCCCAGCACAAGTTTTGAGAAAGCACTTGTGAAAGTGTCTGAAAACGCCCCGTTTCTTGCCTGCTGAAGAGCAGAGCGGGCACAACACAACGCCCAGCTGGGACGGGGCTGGGGTCTCTGCGAGTTGGGGGGGATCGACCTGTGAGCAGGGACCTTTGCTTCTGGCTAGAGCATCCCAGAAATAACCTACTCAAAGAAGGTCAGGAGGCCTCTCCTAGGAGCCCAGCGCACCTTGGTGTAGGAGAAAGAAGAGCCCAGCGTGGGTGACCCACCTGGGGTCCCCTTGACATCTCTCCTGGAGCAGCTTTTGCTGACATCCACCTTTCCCTGCACGGAATTGTTTAAATAAACTTCCCCACTGTGGGCTTGCAGAAATGCAATAAACATCATTGATGTAGTCTCCTGGGCAGCCCTGCTAATGGGCCGGTTATAAAGGCATTGCAAGGGGTTCTGAGGCGAGTTTGCCATACGCTGCGTTCAAGCCTCACCTCCTCCTCGGTAACACCCCATAATCGCCCAGAGCACATACTCTACCACTGCCCGTTGTTCAGGCTACAGGTACTATATTTAACTGAACAATAGCTAATAAACAAAAGATATTTTAAGTGGTTTGTGGTGTCTGCTAAGCACCAGCTGCCCTTTTTGTGTTGTACTGTGTCTTCAGTCCTGCTGCTCAGGTCTCTGGGGTCCCATTCAGCTACGAAAGCCCAAAGCTACAGCGAGAGGAACAAACTAATCTGATAGGGAAATAAAACAATTGATGGCTTATAAAGACAAAAGGGACAGACATTTGAAAAGGAAAAAAGCAGAGCAGGTCCTACCACAGGAGTGCCGTAGAAGCTGCAAGCTCCTCCACGTTCCCGCTCGTGCCCCAAGCCACCAGCTTCACAGGTGCCAAGGCTGTGATTCCAGGGAACATCAGTAAGGGATAGATGTGAATTAAACCGCGCTTCTGCCTGCCTGGGGATGGGATTCAGGCCTCCAGCCTGTGATGTGCGGCAGCCTCGGCTGCTTCGGGCTGGGCTGAGGCATCTGGGGGTGCACGTCGGTGGGTCCCAGCACAAAGGTTTGGGACAGGAGAGGCATGCAGCCGAAGGAGGGGAGGTCTGCTGGAGCCTGCAGGCAGCCTGGGGGAGGGAAGGATCTGCTCCCAACTTTACCATGGGAAATCAACTGTTTTGAAGGCAACAAATCAATGCCAAAATCAACTGTTTTGAACGCAACGACAGCACAAGCCCCCAGAGAGCACAGGGATCTGTGCGTGGCTCTAGGAGAGGAGGACAGGAGGCTGAGCCCACTTTCCCAAACACCTCCCTTCCCCCTGGAAGGGCAGCGGGCAGAGTGAGCTGCTGCTCTTCAGGGGAAAGAGGACCCCATGACTGGCTCAGACACCCCTGTAACAGGGAAGGGGTCATTCCTGGGGCTGGCAGGGAACCCCTCCATCTCCCAGCTGGCTCAGCTGCGGGGCTTGGGGCTGTCACCCCCCCAGTCCCTCCTCTCTCCCCAGGGCAGCGGAAATCTGAAGTAGAGAGATTTACTTTACTCAAGGATTCCTATTCAAAGCTATGGCTATTGACACATTTTTCTTCTATTCCTACGCTCGGCGGGAGGAAGCTGATAGTATTTATTAAGCTGATCTGAGGCACCAAAGCTCGATCCTAACTCCAGATATGCAGGCAATCATCAGAGCCTGTTGTGTCTGCATGAATATACTAATCCTGACTCTGCTTTCTGAATACATAAAGCGATGTATAGGACCATTCATCTACGATAGAGTCTTCTAGATGGCTGCAGAGGGCAAGACAGTATTTTTAATATGGAGAACTCCATGGCAAGCTATTTTAGTACCTTAGGATCATTAACATTTTTGAATGTCTGAGAAGCTGCTAACATTTATAAGACTTTACAACCAAGATCCATTCTCCCAAATGGAGAAAGAGCTCGTATTTTTCACATACACTTTAGATATTGATAATTTTCTCATTTTCTGATATGACAGGGCTTGGGGATTTTGTTCCCTGCTGAGACAAGATGACTGACAGACGGAGATGAGAATTTCTCATAAAGAGAAGCGATGCATTTTTACACAGCCGAGGCTGGAAGAAAGCAATAATTGTCCTAATACACAGGCATGGCTCTCCAGAGCGGCTGATGATTTATTTCAAGAGGCACCGCTGACAAAAATGCCAGGCATGTCTTCCCAAGCCAAATCTTCCCAAGGTTTGTTAGAACAACCCCTCACCCCTCTGCCCGCCTGTCATGCTGCCGTTTGGTGGCGAAGGTGCCACGGCTGGTCTGGGCTACCCTGTCCCTGAGGGATGTGCAGAGCCTCACTGGCACCTCTGCCACGGTGAGTCCGACCCACTGTCAGAGGTGGCACTTGTCACATGCTTCAGTGTCCCCTCTTAGGGTTACTCTCAGCGGATTCTGCGGTGCTCGGAGGCCCTGGGATGCTGCGGGCGAAAGTTAGAGATGCTGCTGGTGAAACCTCCC
>NW_010259281.1:13976-47046 GCF_000690775.1 Eurypyga helias
GCTCCAAAAAAACAAACCAAAAAATGGAGAAGCTGCCTCCAAGGCTTGGGCCAGCGCAGAGCCCGGGAGCAGCCCTGTGCCTGCTCTGGGGGTGCCTGTCCTCCATGCTCCCCTCCTGTGCCCCTACAGCAGCCGAGCAGCTTTGCTTTTGGCACGGCTCCCCTGTAACCACTGGCTTTTCCCAGAGCTTGGCCAGGCCTTGCAGCTGCTGTAGCCGTTTCACTGGTGCACACAACCCAAAATTTACTCCCCCTCTACCTGCTTTCCTCCCAGCCTCCTCTTCCAGCTGTTCTCTGTCTCCTCTCACTATCTGCATCTCATGTTCTCCTCTGCTGTTCCTAATAGCTTTTATCTATGCCAAGTCCCATCCTACTCATCCCTCATTAAACCCCAGACCTTTCACAGAGCTTTTCTGCATTGATCTCCCAGCCAGCTTTTGTCTCTTTGACATCTAGGTTCTCTTCGCCTGTATTTTTCTCTCTGGATCTGGGAATAATTCTGCTTCTATTGATGTTACCAGATCCAGGCCCTTATATTTTATTAAACTCCTCAGGGTGAGGATCATGGCTTTCAAGGGATAGATGTGTATCTTCTGCTTTGCAGATACAATGGTGGGTATGACAGCAACACCCAGAGTGTCACGAAAGCCTCAAGAGGCTGATGTATATCACCAACAGTAGGAATCTTATCCTGTGCTACATACTGGCCCGAGAGACAGGTTATCCTTGGCAAATACCAGCTCCAGAGAGACATTTTCCATGGCAGCCTTGCCCAGGAATAGATCCTGACTTCATCAAAGGAGGAGGAGGAGCTGGTTGTACAGGGTTGTGCCACTCGCTGGAGGACAGCGTGGCGAGGATGAATGGTGCAGGGGTGGTCTCTGCTATCCCCGTGGTGTGTCAACCACCTCCTGCTCATTTTCTGATGGCACGTTTTGCTCTCCTGCAGCCTCAGATCAGCATCTTGGTAGAAAGATGGGGATGTGAGCAGCCCGTGCTGGCAGCAAGTTCTCCCCTGAGCACGAGGGTCCGGGAACGCGCGCTCTAAGCAGATCTCTTATTTGGAAAACTAGATGGTGTTGACTATTTATAAACCTGAGCTTAGAGCGAGGCAAAGCCAGCTGGAAAATATGCCACCCTGGGTGAGTGAAGGTGCTTAGCTGGGAGCAGAGCATTGGAGGTTTCAGCCCCGAATTACAGGGCAGCAGTGGGCGAGCGGCTTTGCTTTTTTTTTTCCCCTCCTACTGGTTTAGTTTGGAAGCATTTCAGAGGGCACTTTCTCCTGTTGTATGGTGATAAAATCCTGGGCTCAATAACTGAGATCTGCTGTCTGGAATCAGAGCAATACAAATAACAATAAAAGAAACAAAATAGTGGTGAGTCAGGCTGGTTTTGGCTTGGAAAAACATCAGTTATCCTTATTCCTCCCCAGCAATGTCATCTCCTCTGGGGGACTCTGCCGGCCAGCGGCACGTCTGCAGTCTGAGAGAGGCTGTATTTAGCTCAGGCCCTCCTAGAAGTGGCTTTCCCTGGGGTTTTGGCGGGTCAGCGGCTGCGTACCCACATCGTCGGGACCGTGAGTGCAAGCAGCCTTTTTGCAGAGCAAGAAGCACTTTGCTTCTTTGCACTTTGAACCCAGCGGGACCACGGGGCTGTAGACCCGACGTGGCACCGAGGAGCTGCAGCCCAAGGCGGGGTGGACAATCTTTAAGGCCTGTGTCTTCATCCGGCTGGAAAGAGCCTGGAAGGCAACCACCCTTGTCCCCAGCGCTGGCTGTGGTCACCCCTGGGCTCCTGAGCAAGGTGCAAGCCGCAACTCCATCATGCCCTGCCGAGCATCGTCACGACAGCCCAGCGTGGCCGAAACATGCACAAGGGCCCAAGTCCAGCTGGAAGTTGAGTTCTGCTATCGAGATTTGTATTTATTAATTTCTAGCCCATTCGCTTTCTTTTGGCACCATTTTTCTCTGCGAGTGAAAAATTTACCCTGAATCACAGCGTGTTATTTCCACTTGTCAAGATAAAGGTTAATGAAATACCAGTAACTGCATCACAACTCCAACTCTGTATCTATCAGAGACTTTATATGGCATGTTACACCGCATGGCCTGTGCTTAGAAAAGGCTGCGATTAAAAAAAAACCCCAAACTGTCAGAGGTCAAGAAATTCACAGTTAGAGCAGCTGAGCCTCTGCCCTTCACCTCCTCACCTCTTGCCTGCAGGACGAGGAAAAAGCCCTCCCGCAATTGGCACCAACGGATATGGGTCGAGATTTCATCCAGCGCACGAGATTCTGTAGAACTGCAGTATTTAAACAACATTTTCCTGTGCAAACATCGTCCGCCTCTGGATAATAGTTCCTTGGATATTTATACACTATGTAAATACTATATAAATTACGTACATCATAGAATATCCTGTGCTGGAAGGGACCCATAAGGATCATCGAGTCCTATAAATACATATAGGATTTAGAAGCAACATAATGCTATATTTGACGTATAGCTGTCTTCAAAGAGATTTGCACCAGAGGCGCACAGAGAATTTTACATACTTGCTGCAAGGCGTTTGTCATGCCCTTGAATGTGAAACCGGGGCTGGCAGAAGGACGCACGGTGAGCTGCCCTGGGAGCCGCGACGAGCGACACGGTGACAGACCCCCCTCGGAGATCCGCAGGCACAGGATCAGACCCCAAACTGACTACTTGGAAATACGGAAGATGGACCCGTTGGGCAGCAGTTCGAGCACATGAGCTTTCAGGAAGGAAGGGAGGAGCTGCTTTGTTTTCTTCCTAGGGAAGGTCAGGACGGGTGGGATGAGTGTCAGAAACTGCCGCTCGGGATGAGTCAGGAGGTTGGCATGGGGCGGTTTGCATTAATACCGGCTTGAACACGTGCCAAAGAGGATTTCCAAAATTCACAGCCAGTTATTTCTCGTCATAGGGTTAAAAAAACCCTATAGCCTGCTCTTCCACTCCAAGGCATGCAATCAAAAAGCTGGCGGAGATTATTCCGAGAAGGTTTGTTTGTTCTGTAAATATGTTTTAAAATACTGAATACAGATGACCAAGTGCTTTTTTACAAAAATACAAAATGAAACAACCTAAAAACTTCTAACAGAGCAAACCCTCTCCCAGAGAATCTCTTCCCTCCTCCGAGGTGGATTAAAAAGCATTGTTGAGAAATGCCAGTGCGGATTTTATTATGGGCTGCATCAAAATGCTTTGGAGTTTTTTGGAATTCAGATCTGAAGTTCATCATTTCAGCCCATATGCTCCATATAAAAGTAAGATAAAGGAAGGGATGTACTTTTTCTTCCTTTTGATATGCAAAGATTTAGATGAAATACTTACTTTCCAATTTGCTTTTTCAGTAGAAATTCACTAGAGATCCTATCAAACATGAAATACCCTGTGAAGCCTGAGAGGCTCCTGAAGTGGTGGATGACATCAAGAGCCCAGAGAATATGGACAAAGCGTCTGAAGAAAGAAATCCTTAATCACCCAGTGAAGCCTGTTGATTTGTTGCCTTCCACTTAACTTAAAGCTTGTGCTGTCATAGACGTGTAACTTGAAAATTTAACAAACCGTTTGGAGAAAGGAAATCTCTGTTAAAAAATCAGTCCTGTCCCTGCAGCTGACGTGAGAGCAGTAACACACTTCACTGGATACCCTCAGCGAGTCCCTCGTTAAAACAGTAGCGCCAGATGACATCTGATTTTCCTAATACTTGCAGACTTCAATGCAAGAAGGAAAATATTTAAGATGTTAAGTATTCCTGAAGAATAGTTAAAAAAAAAAGTGCAAGCTCCCCCCTAACCAGGTTATGTGCTAGACCTCTTTGATTTACAGTTATTTTACTGTTGGATACCAATACCATTGTTATTTTTTAAAAAAATCCTTTGCCCACTAGATGGCTGTAATTGTTATGGCCATGCTTAATTTTTGGTATCAAGTTGCCATCTTTAACAAAGCCTGTTCTTCCTTTTTGTTATTCCGCAGGATACTCTCGGTCTCCAGCGTTGGTGTCGGAAATGATGGGCTTCTCGCTTTGCAAATTTCGGCTGCATATAGAAAATTTAGATGTTCAATATGGCTACTGCAATGGGTTTGTATCACGTCTGAGGAGCAGAAACCTGCTACTATTTCGAAGGATAAAGTGGGAATTATTTTTTCATTATTGAAAGAAATACTTTGTTTTCTGCTAATACGAGGAGTGAGCAAAGACTAAGAGCCCTTCGGAAAGGCTTTTCCGACAGCATACCATTTAATGCAAGCAGCTTGCGATTACTGTTGTCTCACAGAAATGTTGCAAATCTGAAGGATAAAAGCCCAGAAGGCAGGATTGAGCATTTCCCGCGTCCTAGATTCAGTAGAGGAGCTGATGTGAGAAAGAAGCAGGATCTGCTGGAAGGAAAGCTGAAACGATCTTTCACAGAGAATACAATTTCCCTGCTGTTTGCACAGGCTCCAGTCCAGGGGAAGGAGTGGGTCTGTGCAGGGGGTTTGCACGGTGTTTGCTGGCTGCAGTTCCCCGTGGCTGCAGTTTTCCAGAAGTTCTACCTAAAGGGAATGACCACATCGGCTCAGGTGCAGAGAAAGACTTTCCCCAGTCAGCTAGCGAGCAGGATACTAATGCTTCATCTAAACAGAGCCGCCCGGAGACAAACATCTATATTCTGTTTGACAGCTCTTGACTGCAAGATACATAGAAAGGGAATTGGCTTTCTCCTCACTTTTGAAGTCACACACCAGTTTTTAAGCAGTATGCAGAAACATTCTTAGCATCTCCCCCCTAAGCATCAGCCTCTGTGGGTTCCCCGAGGCATCCCCATAGCCCCTCAGCACAGTGCACGGTTCTGCTAGCAGCTTTGCAGCCCCTACCCCCTTCAGCTTGGAGCTAAATCTGCCCTTCGTGGGAATTATCTTTTATTTGATGGTGAGTTTGCCTCCCAGTTCAGTACAGCTCTAAAGGGGGGGAACAGGGTCCATCAGTTTTCGTAAGACTTGAGTGCAGCTTCTCAATAAAGCATCCGTAAAGAGGGTTTCCTTGGCCAGGGCCTCCTAAGCAGCTTGAATGGAGCAGCGCCTTCGCCTTGGTTAAAAGTACCACACCGATAAAGAGTGCACACCCAGCACTGCAGGTTTTCAGATAACCTGGAAGAGAAAGCACCTCTGGCATAGGAGGTGGTGTCGTAAGATGTGGTTTAGAAGAAATTCAGGACTGCTGCAATGTGCCAGTTTCATATCGGTCAAGTGGATAATTTCACTTATTGCTTGCTCGTGCAGAAAAGGCACATCAAGGTGCTTGGAGGGTCTTGACTGCAGTCAAACCCGCACGTCCCCCCACCTTAACTGTATTTCTTCCTAAATCAATATAACTAAGCACTCTTTTTGTACCTGTGTACAAATAGTTCCATGCCACAATGAGAGTCTCACGCATCGTGGGTTGGTCAACCAGACCCTGGCCCCCTGCTTCTCCACACAGCGGCCCCAGGCGTTGCCCTCAGCCCCACCTCTGGCCCTGCTGCCTTATCGTGCTGGGCGTGGGGTCAGGTTTGTGTTCTGCCCTTCCTGGTGCGTGCCAATCCAGCCTACCTGGGCACTTCAGTTCATCGCCGCGCTAACTGAACGCCTTATAAAGTAACGTTAATCAAGAAAGAATAATGAGCCTTCAAATTCACCTAGGTTGTCAGCAAGGACAAAGTGCACAAGTAAAATGCCTCTCATGCTAAACCGGTCCTTATTTCTAAGCCTTCTGCATCTACAAAACAGGATAAAGTCTTTTTTATTCTGTAGTAAAATACTTTGAGATTGATGGATGAAAAGAGCTAGGTACTGCTCAGGAAGATGGAGATCTTCCCATTCCCTTGAAAGAAATTCCTGCCACCATCCTATGAACCAATCTGAATAAACCCCTACAACTCAAAGCCCCTTTGGGATCCTCTGGCTTGCTGACTTTTCTTTCCGCGTCTACAGGGAATCTTGCTGAACAGGTTTAACCAAAACAATCTCCACGCAAACATTCTGCAAATAGATCAATCCCATAACCTGTATCAAACATCCTGCCTGGAACCCACTGAATAAATGGATGGCTACGCTATAAAATTATAAACCAGAACTTCATGTAGCGCCACGGCCATATAGAATTGAAATAATTTCACTTTCAGTGTAAGAGTTTTTGGTATCATAGTAAGCGCGGTACAAATAGCCGCATTTTCTGGGCGTTGCAAAGGTCAAGTGGTTAAGGTCAGTGGCCACACAAGAGTAGTTTGGTGCCTAATGGGAGACGACCTGGAGCAGACCACGGAAGGTGCAGAGTACCTGAGGCTGCCGTTAATCTGCGATGGATGCTTTGTATTTACTGCTAACCCCGCCGGAGAGATTTTAAGCCGTGCTCACAACAACCAGAAGCATGCAAAACTGGGGGATATTTTCAAGTAGCAGAAGGTCGCTTGCAGAGAGGATAAAGCCTCTTCAAGACCATGGCACCTGCTCCGGCAGGTAGCAAAGCTCCCGCCGAGCTCCGCGTGGTTCCGGCAGAGCACACCCTCCGGACCAGCTCGCCCTCGCAAAGCGAACCCCACGGCACGGCGGTTTGCTGGGCAGACAGCAGTCACCCTGCGGTGTCAGCGCCGGAGGGAAATAGAGGAAAAGCTGTGGTAGGTGCTGCTCGCCTCCTGTAACTCACCCCAGGAAGATGCTCGGGTGGTCGGGAGCGTGACACACGTAAGACCCTGACTGAGATGTATCAGACTGCACCGGAGAGCTGTCTGAATTGCGATGGGGATGTCCAGCTCAGAGTCACACAGCCGGAGGAAGCCGGGAAGGCTGAGAGCAACCAGGTTGGGTCTGATGGCTGCTTGCTTTTCCAGGCTGAGGCACTCTCACTCCCGGGTCCGGAGCCAAAGCCTTGCAGCCGCTGGGAAGGCTCCAGCCGGTGGGAAGGCTCCAGCCAGCGGGAAGGCTCCAGCCGGCGTCCCCGGGCTGGGAAGGGGCCTTGGGGTGGGTCACAGGCTTTCCGAGAAGGGACGTCTGTCACCTTCATTAATCTTATCTGGGGACTGCTCCGAAACAAAGCGTTTTGTGAGCCTGAACAAAAACACCGGGGAGCGCTCAGCGGCGGATTCTTCTGCACGCTCCCTTTTTGTTTTGTATGATTTCCAACATTTCTGGCAAAAACATTTCCTCTGACTGTTTTCCTTCTAGAAACAGCCTCTTCCAGACAGGGCCGCTCTGCCACTATTTAGCTGGGTAGACACGAGGCTATTTAAAACACAGAGCTGGAACATTAGCAAAACACTTGTCTCATTCCAAGACAAGCAGCGAAGGGGAGGGTGCGCATCGCCGGGGTGCAACCTTGCTCATCCCCGAGAGGTTTATGCCTGTGTCATGCCGATTTGTGCTGAATTTAAGGCTTCTGGGGATGGAGTCTATGACAAAATCTGACAAGATTTTTTAGAAGCCGCTAGTTCACAGCCTTGAGTATTTATGATTTTTGGCTGCCGGCTCTCGCGCACTCGGCGGTCAGCAGTTTAATTATTTACCAAGCTATATACAGCACCGTTCAAGCAGCAACCATCAAATCTGACGTTTTGATAATGCGAGGGTAATTGGGTTATTTTTTTTTTTCTCCCACCAGCTCAAGCCCCCTATTCTGCTGGGAGATGCAGAGTCATAGCTCTGCTGGGTTGGCTTCCCGCCACCTCGCTGCTCCTTTAAAACCCCATACCTCCCATTGAAGGAACTCGGTGTCCTGTTCGCCAGGAGGACGTCAATGTTTCTATGGAAACTCTTCCCAAAGATTCTCGCTCTGCGCTGCTGCCGCTGCGTATTGTATGACCGGCTTTGTACACTGCAATTCATTATCGAGGCTGTGACGAAAAGGGAGCAGCTTTCTGCCTGAAGGGAGAAAGCGTTCAAAAAAGCAACTAAGAACCCCTCACCTTAATATTAATGAAATAAGCCCCTAAAACTGAAGGTGCTAAAGCCGTTTGGTATTTGAGTTATGAATGGAATCTGCTCCCCTGTGCTTCTTGCAATGAAAAATACCTTTTCCTGAATAATTAGCTCAGCTGAAGAAGCTTATAAATTCTATGCAAGGTCCGTTTTCTTCTGCGTAGCTAGGGGAAAATTTTCCACCTCTCACCATTACAATCATGATGATGGATGAGTGTCACGTAGGTAACAAATGGGCCTGAGCAGGAACCCTGTGCATGAAGTGCTTTGAGCGCAGGGGAGGCTCAGACCCAGGCTCAGATTTCACATTTGAAATTAATGTCTGCGAAGGGGGGTTGGAATTAATAGGCTGAAGGAAGATTCACATTAATTTCCCATTTTCCTCAATAACAGGAAATCACTGGGACCAGCGGAGAACGTGTTGATGGTGTTTACCTACACCTCCCTTACTAATTATGTCCCAAGGTGGCCAGAAAGCAAACCCTTCTGCAAGCCAGCACCAGGTATTACATAGCAGGACGGCAGAAGGTCTGGACTTTGTGCCCACTTCTATCGTAGATTTGCTGTTATGTTACATTTAGAGGTAACTGCCAACCTGGAAAATCTGAAATTTCTAGGTGCTGCTCTGAAGGAGCCTGGGAGCTGGTTTTCAGCAGAGCTGGGAAATCTTAGCTCCTGCTGGGAGCAGCCGCAGGCTCTTGGCATCTTGGAAATCAGGCTGCAGATGTCCCAGGGCGGATACCCCAAATCCGAGGTACTCAACTAGTGACACTTGCAGAGGTGCAACCCCTTAACCCAGCAGAAGTCTTGAGATCTCTTGAAGAAAAACATTATGTTCATCTACTCTGCTGGGAAGTGGCACGGAGTAAAAACCTGAGTAAAGAAGAGGATGAGGGGAGACAAGTATTTTATTTTTAAACCTTATGAATTTCTAAGTAGCTCTGCTTTGTCGCTTTCCTAGGGAGGAAGGCAGGGTTGGGGAAAATAGGAATTTCAAACTCTGCTGGCTCCCTGATACTGTGCTAAAGACTTGTATTACCTTTAATTGATGTTTCTGAGTGCATCCTCATTGATTTACTCCAGCCGCGCTCTTCATGCAGAGAACATTCTATTCTCAGAGCGTAATCTAGGCCCATGCAAACAATATAGATGTTTCCTGATAACATAATTTAGAAAGAGGAGATGTAATTACTGCCTATGCTGAATACACAGCATCTCTGTGCTTACCAGTGCACTGTGAACCCGTGACCCCTTTCGGAATCCGTACAGGGAGAAACTCCCAAATCCTTCAATGTGGTTCTCATTTTGCTGAAAGCCTTTTCCACCTTATTAAATATGCTGGTCCTTGTGCCTTTGATTTTTAGCTTCCTAACGATAGCTCATGCTGAAATTATTTAGAAGGATCTCAAAGGCTCTTACAGATGAAATTCAAGGATCATTCCTGCGGAAATGTGTCTATTTGTGGAAGAGGGGACAGGAGCAACGTGGGCCTCTGCTGCAGAGTGATGGGGAGGGGACCAGGCAAGTTCTCCCTAGGGTAGCTTATTCTTTTAAGTGCCATGGAGCAGGTTCTTGCTTTTAAGGACTTCTTTTAAATACTTGAAAAGGAGGCTGGAAGTCATCTGACCTGCTCCAGAAAAAGTCTGCTCACCTACCCATAGTCCAATTGCTGTGATTTAAGATGAGTAGTTGGAGCGTTTCGGTCTTATAAATCATCCCAGAAGCATTACGTTTCATTGTCTTCTCGTTGATGGAAGGATAACACAGGGTGAGACTTTACAATCTGAATTTTCATCTCTAGGGTCAAATCTGTCTCAGTTCAGTAGTGGCTAGAAAGCATTGCCCCATAGGAAGGTTTTATGTGAAAAAAGCACATGTCCCTCCACTGCATGGCCAACTGACATCCATATCACAGAAAAATCATGGCTGTAATTGCTCCCTGTATCAGCTGCCTCAGAAAAAAATAAAATAATAAATAAAATTCAAAAAGAAAAAAAAATCAATGACTGAATCGGCCCTGGAGACTCAATAACTCTGCTCTTGTTTAGAGAGTGGTCCCTCCTGAACACTTTTCCACATTGCAAAGCCACCACATAATGGAACAATTCAGCTCAACTGACAGCCTCGGCTAAAATAGCCCGGGCACTGCACGGGGAGATAGGAGAGGTGTCGTAGGTTAGCGCCGAGGTGCTTGGCAGGACTGTCAGTGGGAATCATGCCCACACTAAAAGAGTTTGTCAAATGACTTCAGCGAGAGCAGAATTAGCTCGTAAGCCTGACGCAACGGTCTAGTGCGAAGCCCTTTTGTGTTTTGAGTTCCTGCTCATCAGGTATCAGCTTCTCCCCATATTCTGCAGCAGCGGTGGCAGCTTTCCCCTTGGTGCTGACAGTTATCGAACGGGTAGGCGTTGGGTCTGGGACCTCCTGTCAGAGGAGAAGCCCCCAACTCTGCTATCTATTTCCTTGCTGGGATCTGATGGAGCCTAAATTTAATTTGCCCTGTGACCCTGGGTAAAACCTAGGTACATATAAAACGCATTTACTGTTTAAAACTCCTTAAACAAAGTCCTGAACAGGTCTCAAGAACCAAAGATGCATACTATAATTATATCACCATCTGGATTGGATGTGAGGGGCGCAAAGGAGTTGAATTCAGTGACCATTGGGATAAAGAAGGATCAAGGAGACCAACTTCAAGGAAAGTAACAGCAACAAATACTTTGCAAGCCAGCGGAAAACACAGTAAGAGAGGAACCAGTTTACACAAACGAGGGTAAATACTACTGGCAAGGTTAAACTTTTTGTCTTCATACTGCTACACATGCTCCCAGATCCCAAATCCAGCGGGACCAGACAACCCAGAGGGTTTGGTTTAAAACCAGTTCAGGTTAACTCTGCAGAGTTAGCTAAGCTGGTTAGCGTGGGTGAGACTAAATTATATAGTTTATGACATAACAGTTTTACCCTGTTCGTGATAAGAAACCAACCTGAAGTTAAGTCTTCCTGGTTGGTTTTGGTTTTTGTTTTGTTTTGTTTGTTTTTTTAAAGCCATTTTCTAATAAGGCAGAAGAGCAGATAAATCAATGAGAGAGGGGAACTAGAGGTGAACGTTGAGAAATATATATATAAATACATTTATTTTTAAACATTTTAATTTAAAATCACAGGAAAACCATTCAATGTGCACAGTTCCTAGGGTTTCTTTAAACAGGGAAAGAAGATTAAAATACTAATCTCCGCCGATTTCCCTGTGTAGCAGCAAAAATGAGTGTGGCTAGAAAGACTGACCTATGAGAAAAGATTAAGAGGAGCTAAATTTGTATAGCTTGGCTGAGCAACAACAGCGAACAAGGGATGCGCTGGCAGGGTGCAAAACCAAAGAAAATTGAGTGTTATTTGGAAAGACAACAGAGTTAGGGGAAGAAAATTAGAGAAAGGTCAGGCAGAACACTAAAAAAACGTCCTTTAAGCCCCTGGCATGTATTTTAAGTAACGAAAGCCATGGCACTCCAAGCATATAAGCACATGCCTGCACTAAACGCTGGTGTGAGGGTTTTCAGATGCGACCAGGGACTTTGAAGGCTTCTATTCTTGAGTTTCCAAAGCAAAACACCTTTAGAAAAGTGACAGCTCAGCTCATACTATAAATCATTTCTTCTCAAGCTAGGCATCCAGCAGCCACTGATCAGTTCTTAAAATCTGGAGCAAAAAATAAACCACAAGGAACAATCCTGCGCTCTGAGGGAATGGGTAAGCTAATCTAATACATCTTTGTCATCTCTGGTTTCCATGACAGTTGCATAATCAGACATTTATGTAAGTAGAGGTTTCCTCCTTAAATAGCAGCCTATGATCTCATGTGCACCTACGGTATAACCCGTTCGAATGGAAATGACGTGCCAGTCATGTGTAAAACCAATTTTTTAATGTTTCTGTCTTATTTGTTTGTTGTGGCAAATCAGCCCCGGAGAGTGCCGCTCGCACACAACCAACCCTTCGTGTCGTGGTCTTGTTGTGATCCAGAAATAAACACCGTCCCCAGGACCGATGAGGGCCGGGCTCCCCGTTTGCTCAACGATTCGGGGTGGAAAGCGGCTGCGTGATCCCCAGTCCCAAGCCCGGTGCAGCGCCCAGACCTTCAGGCAGCTCTAACTGCAGAGGTTTCCGGTGGTGTCACCCTCAGTCACCGTTTCAGGTTTGCCAGGAGGCTGGGATTTCCTTGCCACATCCCTCCCACCGAGGACCGGAGCGAGGGCTCCGAGGGTTTGTGTTGGCCAAACTGGGATTCCTTAGGGCAGGAGGAAGATGCCCAGGGCAGTTCTGCTCCCACCGCAGAGACTTCCTCAAGGCTCCCCTGAGCTCGCGGCTGTGCGGAGTATCATAACGCAGTGCCAAAAATACAGATGTCTTTCCATATGGGATATTAACTGAAACGAAGAAAAGCAGAACCGGTCTGTGAAATCTCAGTCTGACTCCCACCTAAGTTCACGTAATCGGAGTGAAATGCAAGCAAAAGTACCTGCAGTCAAATCTGCTTGGAAAAAAAAAAAAATTAAAATAAAATTCAGCTACCTGGAAGAAGTGGGTTTTATCTAAAGGCTGCAGACATCACAGTCTAGGGAGTTGATCCCAGCAGGCAAATAGTTCTTAATATGGATATTCTGGGGTATCGGAGGCTCTTCCAGACCTGTTCAGAAGCCCTGTGTGGTTAGTCAGTCCTGCAATGTCAGTGGCCTTTTTTCTGCCTGTCCTCGCAGCACTTTTTTGTATCACTCTGCATCAGCCACTGTATGCAAAAACATCCCCCAAGAAGAGGGAAATGGGCAGGAACAGAAATCTAATCCCTTCTGCCAGCCTTTGCAGCCGCAAACGTGTGGGGCTCTTGGCAGCCCCCGAGTGTTGCAGTGCCTCCTCTCGGCGATCCTGCTATCAGAGTAACACGAAGTATATCATGTTCCCAATGTCAAATAATCAGCAAAAATATCTCCGCTTCCCCTCGCTCTAATCTCCCTTCTCCCACTGAAGCTGATTTAGTAACAAAGATAGAGAAAAAACCAGGGTGGATTGGGGTTTTCAAGTGATTGTCAATTGGATTTTGTAAACCCAGCAGTATCTCGGAGCAGGCTTCAATTTTCCCTGAACCCCCTGCAGCTCCTATTAGCCTCGATAACTGGTTCTAATTTTGGACAGGACATTTGCCCAGATTTTTGAAAGGGGAGGGGGGGGGGCTCGTTTGCTTGTGCAAAGCGACTCCTACCTCCATCCAGCAAAGAGGCTGTGTAATGGCTTAATTACACCGAGCATTACTGCTCCGTATAGCCGGGCTCTGACGCACGTTACGTAACTGGATTGTTAATGCTTTTTATATGTTGGCGGAACTGAAATTAAAAGAGGAAATTATTCTCCTGATGCTCAACTCTAATCCCCATCTGTCTGTGTTTTTACTTTTCTGCACTTGCAAAGCTCCCTGATCAAAAGGTCTTGAATAGATTCCAGATTTCCAATTTAGTTTGCTTATGCAACCCAAAATATTATGGCAGTCTTTCCTGGGGGCGATTAAGCATATATTTTCAGTTCCTCCAATTCCCTCTGTTCCAAGAGTGCTAAAAATGGCACAAAGCTTTAGCTCATTCCATAATGCTAGCACCACAAACAACTCTTTTTTTTTTTTTTTTTAAGACATCTAAAAAATATGGGAATAGCCAAGAGCTTTGCAGAGAAGGAATATATTCTGAAAAAAATGTGATTTGCTAAATGCCCCCCTCACGCGTTGGCAAAAAAAAGCAGGGAGTGCATACTGACAGAGCTGCTCAGCCACGGCAAGACACGGAGGACTAGACAGGCGAGGAGGGAGCTATGTCTTCAATAGCCAGGGCGAATTCCTGAATCCAAAGAACCTGAGAGCTCTTTGGATCTGGGCTTTTGCTTTGTCCCATCCTAACGCTGAGCTTTGGCTGGAGAGCTGGGAATAGATCTGATCTTTCTTGTGGTGCTTGGATCATCCCCATCTGAAGACTGGCACTGATTTTTTACCCATCTTGCCCTGTCCCCAGCCCTTCGCCTGGTGCTAGAACTATGTGATCAGCAGCTGGTTTTATTGGAGGGAGCGTGGAGACTCCTTACACTGCAAAATGTAGCTTTTTACCCAAAGTGCCAGCAAATGAACCCAAAGCACCACTGCAACAGTTGTGTTTCATCATCCCTTCAGCTTCCAAGCTCAGGATGGGACCCGGCACCCACGATGCCCATCCGTGCCCCGTGCAGTCTCAATGCTGCATTACTGGAGCAGACGGCAGGGGGGACACTTGGTGCCATTTGTGTTGGATTTTTTAAATTTTAAACACATGGGGAAAGTCTTCCTTCACCCACGGCTGAGGAGTTGCCTGTTCGCAGGGGTGACGGTGCCTGCTGCACTGGGTAACAAGGCACGGGATAGTATCCTCCCGTCTGGTGCTGTGTTCACAGCAGCTCGGAGATGACTGCCTCATGGGGCAGCTCTGGACCGAATATTTGAATAGCACTTTTTCCAAATTTGGATTTCGGAAGCTGTGATTTAGAGGCTGTTGCTGAATCCCAGAAAATACCCATTTCTGGCTCAGCCAGGGCTTTGAGCCTTTCTGCTTTCCAGGATAATTTGATTTGAGAGTCCAAGCGCTGCCAGTCTTGCAGGTTTCAGAGAAACTCAGCACAGGAGATGCCCAGGAACCGAATAGGCGATCCCCGGGGAAGCCCCGCTGATCCCTACCTGCCTGTTTTTTCTGGACTCAGCTTCAGACCATCTCTGCTGACTGTTTTGACAAACCACCAAACCCTCCCCAGAATATACCCACTCTGAGCTTTCCCTCCAGTGAGGTCTGCTCTTAAACACCCCGCCACGCTTGAAGCCTTCCAACAGAAGGCAGAAATTACCACCACAACAGACACATCCAGCAGTGGGAACAGGGCTCAGACGTACGCAGCAGAGCGGCTCCGGTGGAATCACACGAGCCATTTATTATCTGTATTTCAGCAACACCCACTGGCTTTGGGCAGGGACCTGCACTCCGCGTGTACAACAGCCAAATATAGAGCAAGACGGGAGTCAGCGCAACCACAAAGCTTCACTCGCTCGCAGAGCATCCCTCCCTTTCCCTGGCAATAGTCCCTCCAGCCCCAAACAGAGGAGGACAGTGTGGGACAGTCTGTACCACTGGGGAGGAGCTGCTCTTGCTTTTACCAGCAATAGGATATTTTAAGGAATTTTTCTAATGTTTTTAGCAGGATGACAGATCCACCGGCACCAGAAAGGCAGGAGGGTAATCATCTGCCAGAGCTGCTCAGGTTCCAGGTTTGGGGAGTATTTAAGCATATGCTAAAAATCCCTCATCTCTGGTTAAAGCGAAGCACGTGTCCAAATGCTTTGCTGAGCAGAGGTGGACTTAAGGACATACCTAGCTTTAGGCATGTGCTTAACTACTTTGTAAAATTAAACGGAAGATAAGTGCTTTTGCTGAATCAGGCCTGAGCGCTCCCCATCCTCTTAAGCAAGGCATCTTTCATCGTTTCCTCTGAAAACATGCTCAGAAAATACCATTTAAAAAAAAAGTTGAAGAGCCAGGAGCCTTTAGAGAATGGAAATAAATAACTAAAGAAAATATCTGAGGAAATCATTAAGCTGCACAAACCAGCAGTGGGCTTTAAAAAGAAACTTTGACTTGTGCTAGTTCAGCATTTGCATGTAGATGAAAGACGCTTCAGCTCCAGGGACCTGATTTGCAATGGATTTCCCCCACACCCCCAACTCATGGCACAAACGCTGCTGCCAGGTTGGGCAGGTTCAGCCTCACACATTTTCCCTTTGCTCCTGCCCAAAAGCAGGTTATTCTGCAAAGCGGGGCTGGAGGAAACCTGGGGGTAACCCTCGCACCCTGGGCAGGCTGCCTGCGTGTCCCAGCGCTGCGCGGGGGCTGCGGGGAGAGGTCCCCAATCAAATACTGCTGCTGTCAGCGGCCAGCCCCCCCCGTATGAACAACCCCAGATCTCCTTACGTCGTGACCTTCGTTCCTCAGCCCTGCCAAACCAGCTCTCTGCAATTCCAAACTTATCATACCCACACCTCCGCCCCAGGCAAACATCCCTGCGCTTTCTGGGCTCCCGTCCCAGCACGGGCTGATGGTGATGCCCCCCCAAAGCGGCCGTGGGGCAGCAAGAGGAGTGGTCCTCGGATGAACACGGGGCACGCGGGTTCTGCTTCGGCACCCTTGGGGTGGTTTACTGGGCGGTGGGGTGTGAAGGAGGGGTTTAGTACGGTCTTAGTACGCTATAGTAAAGTTTAGGTGGAGTTCACATCAAGTGGAGCTGTGCTTTGCAAACTTCTTTTTCTTTTTACGTGTCTTTTGAAAGCTGGACTTACTGCAGATAAAATTATTGATGTGCACGTAACACACAGATCTGCCCTCTCCCCCTCCCCAGACTTTCACCAAGAGATCTCCTGGTTAGACTTTTCAATCTTAGGCCAGGCTGGCAGCCTTTCAAGTCAGCTCGGGTTGATTTGGGGCTTGGATGCAAAAACTCAGCGACCCGAAACAGAAGGAGACGTGGCTGTTCCCACACTGGTCTGAACCTAAAGCGCGCTGCTGAGCCAGGCGCTGAGCTTCGGAGCTCGCGGGGAGCGTGCAGCGTGCGTGCGCCCAAGGCACCCAGGGGAACGGGGCATCCCAAATAACAACCCCCCGCCGAATATCTGCCTGAGCACGCACACTGCCTTATTATCATTTATGATCCATGCAGCGTTCCTCAACAGCTCAAGAGAAAATGTTATTTCTTTAGACTCACAATTCCTATTAACTATAATTACCCAAATAAATCTCAAGTGCTAACACAGCTGATTCTGTTTGGGTTCTTTTCCTTGCCATAAAGTGCCTACCACCAGGCGTTTTCCTCAGAATTTGATTTTGAAATCTTATCAGAACAACAATGAAAACAAGTAACGCATAATTCCTTCCCGAGCAACTGGTTGTAAATATTTAAAGACATTAAAAAAAAATAAAACTCAGTCACCATTGGTATTGCTGAACTTGACAGTGCACCATTGCTGGAGTGGTATAAACCCACAAAATCTTCAGAGGCTTGGGGAAAGGCAAGCATT
Organism: Eurypyga helias; assembly: GCF_000690775.1. Lineage (NCBI taxonomy): Eukaryota > Metazoa > Chordata > Aves > Eurypygiformes > Eurypygidae > Eurypyga > Eurypyga helias. The sequence goes on from NW_010259281.1 coordinate 31,061, forward strand.
AAGGTTTGCTCGATGCCAGCCTTTCCCAGCGCTGGCTTTAAATTTCCTGGCAGCACAAGCTTTTGCGGAAGGCACGCGAAAAGGAGGCCTGTGCTGCCACATAAATACTCACTAGATTCATAGTTATTGCTTACTAGCAGTAGTGCTCAGCTCTATGAGTAGCGGAGTAGAATGCTCAAGTGCATTTTTGCATTTGCCACTCCAAGAAAACCCTGGTTTGAAGTCTCAGTGACATCTCATGGAAAAGCTTTTGAGAAAAAGCTTTTGGGCTACAAGACTCATCCTTCAGTGACCGTTTCTGTACAGGATATGGGCCTCCACACCAAGTCCCTGGTAAGCCCACCAGCCATCATCCCTTCAGCACCCAAACCCAATAAAAAGTAAGAAACTAAGAAACTAAGCTAAGAAACTTTTGAGTACATCAAAAAATGAAACATCCAAAAAATGGCCTTGAAAATTTCATGGACCTCTGGGTTTTTGCCTTCGGACCTGGGCTAACCCGCTGTGCTAGTTTGGGCTGGACAGAGTCAAGTTTCTTCTTAGCTGTCGGTATGGAGCTGGTTTGGATTTGTGCTGAAAACAGCATTGGTAACAGGGGTGTTTTTGTTACGGCTGAGCAGTGCTGACACAGAGCCAAGGCCTCTGAGTAGGCCAGGGTGCATGGGAAGCTGGGGGGGGGACACAACCAGGACAGCTGACCCCAACTGCCCAAAGGGATATCCCAGACCATGTGGCATCTTGCTCAGCATATAAAGCTGGGGAAGGAGGAGGAAGGGGGAGGAGATTTGGAGTGATGGTGTTTGTCTTCCCAAGTAACCATTACGTGTGATGGAGCCCTGCTTTTCTGGGGATGACTGAACCCCTGCCTGCCCAGGGGAAGTGGTGAATTAATTCCTTGATTTGCTTTGTTTGCATGGCTTTTTCTTTACCGATTAAACTGTCTTTATCTCAACCCATGAGTTTTGTCACATCTACCCTTCCAATTCTCACTCCTGTCTTGCCAGGGGGGAGTGAGAGAATGGCTGTGTGGTGCTCAGTTGCATCTGGGGTTAAACCACAACTCGCACACACGGTGCTGAGCCACGAGCAGGGAACAGCTACAGCTGGGCAGGAGGTACCCCCGTGCATTTGCCAGGGCTGCGGTTAAAATCCTCACCCTGAAGAGAGTAAGAGCAGATGGCAGCGTTTTCTCCCTGCCAGCAGTTCTTGAAGGCTTAAAAGCTTTGCTTTGGTTTTAAAATGCTTCTTTCAGCACTGTCAATGCCCAGGGACTTTTTTAAATCTTTAAAAAAAAAACTTAAAAAAGAAAAAATCTTTCAAAAGTTGAAAGAAGAAGGGCAGAAATTTTCTTCCCTCATTTGAAATCCTCATTCCAGCAATAATTCCTCACTGAAGGAATAAGGGAATAATAGACAATTTCTTTTATTTTTAATTGAATGCTCTGAGCACAGATGATGTTTTTTCACAGCCAGGGCTTTAGGGCTGTGCCTATTTAAAAACTCAAAGCATTCAGGTGAAGCCTGGGCTACTCAGTATTTATTTGGACAAGTAGGTTTCAAACCCAGGTATTTTGCAACTCTCCGTCCCTCCCCGTTTGAGACTGAAGCCGAGTTGTGTTTTGGCTGTGCCTGCTTCTGGCGGGAAGGAAAACTTCTGGGCCTGGAAAACTCCGCTTGTATTTTAAGCACAAACTCTTCTTCACGGGGCTTTTAATTTCTCTATAATTGACAATATTCAATCTTGGTAACACCGAGCAGCTGCTGGGTAACGAACAGCCATCGGGGTCTGAACGGGCCAGTGTTGTGCTCTGCAACTTCAAAGGCATTTTAAATAGCGAGACTGCTTGGGCTATTTGGGATCTCGGAGGGAATCCCAACTCATCCCCAAAATATTTCCATCACTTGCTCATCCTGACCACCCTGTGAACCCGAGAGGTCTGGCAGGTCCAGTGGGGTTTTTGGGCTAGTGCCAAAGCAGAGGCAGCGCAGCGATACCTGCCCAGAGATTGTGTATCACACAGGGTTATTTAGGAAAATATTTTCCCTCCCCCCAGATAAATAATGAAGGATCTACTAAATTGGAAGCTGTGACATTTTTAAAACAGCACCATAACATAAAAAAACCCACCCACCCCAAACCCCGTTCAGTGTAAATCTTACTTAGGGGATTATTTTCATTCTTATTAAGAGCTGGAAAATATCGATATCCCAGTTCCAGCTGTGACTCCTGGAAACACTGTGCAACCCCAAGTAATTTAAAAATGCTTCCGAAAAGCGACGTATAGGATGCTGAGGCAAGCTACGAGACTTTCTATGAAAGGAGTTTCGTTGTTTTTCCTTCGTTCCCCACTACTGCCACTTTTAACCTACTCCGGGAGAAACCCAGCAGCCGACGCGGCACGGGCGCCTCTGCCTTTCCCGGGAGGGGTAACCACATGGCCCCCGGGGACCCGCCTTGGAAACGCTGTGTTTGAAACAGAGCCCTAACGTAGTGCAACCCCGGGGATAAATATAGTTGGGTAAGACAGCTTATTCTCCTGCAAGAGCAAGCGACATTGCAGCTGCCCTGGGGACTTCTCACAGACTTCAGCTCTGGATCAGTCCTTAATACCCACGTCTGGTGGGAGCAGCATTTCAGTGCTTGGGTGAAAAAGCTGTTATTTCCCGTGGGAAAAGCACTGATCCCTCTAGAAGACCATGATCTGCTTCATACACACCTTTTATATCAGCCGAAACCATCGCAGCTGGACATGCGATAGTTGCCATCTCCAGTTATAAAATAGACCCTCTACGCAGTGAAAAAAACCTCCACGCTGCTGCAAAATAAATATGTTGCTACAAGAGTCTCACTTTTCCCCTATTCCCATTGCCATTTGCACACAAACTTTAGCGAGAATAGCCAATGTGGAAAAACAACCACCTTTTCCTTTCCTTTCTTCTCGAACTAATCTCCAAGGCATTGGGTTTTAAAATTGCTTAATAGCAAAGTCCAAACGTATGTCTTGAGGATGGCCAGGGTGTAATCTAACAGCACGGTAAATCTGTCGAAACCAACATAAACTGTTATTTGTACGTTTCTGTGTTCACAGGGAAAACAAAGTTATATGTAAGATAAACTGAACCATTCTCTTTGAACTTATTCTTTGTTTGAATTACATACTCTGGCAGCCAGTAAGTAAATCACACTGCAAAATGCATCAGGTTTGCAAGCTTAGGGGTTTTTTGTTGTTGTTTTTGGTTTTTTATTTTTTTAAATGAACAAGTGTTCCTTGTGATAACTTGGGGAATTATACTTTCTGAATGGTGGGAAAATACACAATTATGTCACATCCCTCCTAACTAAACACACAAGTCAGGAAATTAGAAAAAAATAAAAATCTTTTTCTTTGCCTCTGTACTGGAGAGCTTCAGTTGGGGATTATAATTCCTTTTGAAATGCTCCTTCTTAATGATGTTGCTCCTATTCATGTTTCTTTTACAGCATTTTCTGAATTGCTTTAGGTATTTGGATCTGTTTTCTTAACTTGGAAAGCGTGTTTTCCCCCTTATTGAGTAATGTGCTAGGTCTTAAACCCTGTCTGTTTTGACGTTGTGACGTGGGCACTCTCAACGTAACTGTTAATGCTTCGTGGTGCAATTAATCATCTCGCTGCACGTCCAAGGGTAATTGCTGTTTTCTGATACAGTAAATCACTCCCATCGATCGGCAAGCCTCGGGTGGGCTGGAGGTTGGCTGCTCTCTGGTCCTGTCAACACAACCTGAGCTCCAGCACTGCAAAACCTGGCCCCGAGTCTTGCGAGAAGAGACTGGGGCAGCGAGTCTGACCTCTTCCAGTGCCTCTAACCCTCTGCTCTATTCTGTACTCTTTGGGCAATGCCTTACTCTTCTCTTGCTGTGTTGACAGCGCAACCTTTGCCCCGAAACAGCCTCAGCTACGATGCACAGCATACACACAAACGGATAATTGGCTTGATTAGGGCTGTGGGAAAGAGCCGAGCATCCTTCTGCAGAGCTTTCTGCACAGTGGCCGACATTGTTTAGCTTTGAACCTCCTGGGTTAAACTTTCCTGCAAAATTTATTTTGATGGGGATTTTTCTTGTTGCAACAAAAAGCCATGCCAGCCTCAGGAAAAGCCAACCCATTCCAATTGGAGGAGAAAAATGTGCAAATTGCAAAACATGGCAAGTTTTTCAGGATGGAACGAGCCCAGATGGATTCTCCTATTTCCTTTGCCAGAAAGAGGAGTGACTCAGAGCTCGTGTGTTTTATGGTGAAGGCTCGGCACCCTGCCACAGCTGCGGCCCCCAGGGACAGGACTGGGACAAAAGAGTGATGTCAGGGGTCAAAAGCAGACACTTTTCAATTACTGGAGACCAAAGAACAGATCCTGGCACATCCAGGTTGAAGGACAAGCACAGCTTTTATTGCTCATTAGAAATGCCTGCTTCTTTTTCCCCCAGAAATTGGCTCCCTGTTTCCTTAGTAACCCCTCTTGGTAGAAGTAAAAGCACCTGAGAGAAGCTTAGCAATGGGAAATTTCTACATACGTTGCTGCATCCCTTTCCACCCACACGCAGGGTCTCCACAAGCTCCCATGTCAGCCCTGCCATTACACGGGCTATGGGCTGATCGCTGGAGGAGGAGGTGCAGTTGGCGACCGAGAAGCCCATTAACCAAAGTCTTAGAGAAGGACAAAAATAAACCCTCGCCAGTCACCGTTGCAAATGTTGCTCCCAAGGGATGGGAAAAACTCTACGCCGAGATGCATGCGCTTAAGCCTGCCTACGCCTCTGTGTGGGAAGGGGTTTAATAGAGAGCCGAGAAGGAGCCTGCATGTAGGAGGAGAAAAGAACAGATGTTAGCAGTGCCTCTTTGTTTTCCTGGATGGCGTGGCAGGGAGGGAAGATGGAAAGGAAAGCTCCCCTCCTGCAGAAATAGAAGCTGAAGACACTAGCTGCAGGAGACAGGTGAGGCTTTTCCAGTTTGTCCAGGCATTTGCGACAGCAGCATCCATGGGATGAGGACTTGGAGCTTGTTGGCAGGACCTTGCACTGACCATGCTGGAGCACCAAGCGTGGCATGAGCCTTCTTCTGAGATGGCAGGCTGGGAAATGACTTCTCACCGTGCTTATGGAGAGTGGAGTGGGTCCCCTTCATCCTCTGCCAGGACTCCAGAGCGGGAGGCACTCACACACTGGCCAGCCTCACTGTTTCAAACCAATGGTCGGGCGTATCTGCCATCAGAAACCTGTCATCAGGTTCCCGAATACACCGATGGCTCCAGTTGCACTACAAAAACTTTGGTGACTTTCCAAAGCATCATCTCTCTCCCCAAAATAGCTGTGTGGGATGCAAGTACATGTAATTCAACGTGCAATGCTCAAAGAGGAGAGGGCTGGATAATTCATCACATCAGACACATTATATTGTGGGGCCATATTACTGCATTCAATACCTCCTTGAATTTTATGCCAGGCTGTTTCTATAATCCACAATGCGAATTCCAGGTGGACGGCAGTGCCTGGTGAGCTGCCAGGCACACAAACCTGCGTCTCCTGCGAGCAAAGAGGCTCCTTTCTGGGAGAAAGGACTGGCCGGTCGGGTACAAAGCACAAAATTAAGCGAGAACGGGAGCGAGCTGTGTCGGCGTGGAACACAGGAGCGGAAGTTAGGATGGCCAGACGGTGCCTGGATGTGCCACAAATGCCCTCTGTTATTTAATTTGCACTATAGTTGCTTTTAGGAGCCCTGGCAGTGCACTGCAGAGCCCCTGCCCGTAAGATTTGGGAGGATGAGTGTTGCCCGGAGTGGCTCGGTGCCCCTGCAGTAGGTGCCTTGCTCGGCGAGGGAGATGCAGGGAAGCTGCTGGGGTACCTAGGCTCCGCACACCCAGCCCGTTTGGAGTCGGACCGATCGCCCTGGCCGTGTTTGTATGTACTCTGCTCTTAACTGGCAAAGGCAAGCAGGCTGCTCTCCCCATCGCTCAGCGCCGTGGCTTTGCGAGGCAGAGATAGAGGGGCCCTTTAAAACCTGCATGAATGAGGCTCTCATAAATTCCATATTTGAGAAACTCTGGCTGTATCCTTTGGTCATAAAAAGAAATTAAAACTGCATTTAACATTCAGCACCCTGTGATCCCACTGCACAGCCTTGCGCCTGCATAAATCACAGCCTCTCATGAATATTGCACTGTACCTGCAGCTGCCTGACCCACACGGTTAGAAGAAGATAAATAAAAGGAAAACAAAGCCACAGTCACGTAAGGGCTTCACAAACAGCACCTGCTTTCTGAAAGGTCACCAGAAGCAACCTGAGAAGTGCACGGATTTCAGGGACCTGATCAAAGCCTTAAAAGGAGGAGAGGGCTCAGGTTTTTTCTTCCTCTCTTGCAACAGTGAAAAAAGCCCTGTCATACACAGCAAATCCTCTGGCAGGAATTTTGTGGTCATGGAGAGGGACAAGCCGCAGAACACCCTGAGGGTGGTGAGGAGCAAGGAAGAAAAGCTATTTTATAAGCCTGGGAAGGGGGACAAGACCCAAGCTTCCACCGTAAAGTGCTTTTCCACTAGAAATATCTCACAGGATTTCAGATTTTGTCTTGGTTAAAGATAAGTACCCAATCCATTTTTTTTTTTTATCCCAAAATTTTTATAGAATAAAAATCCAGCTTCTTCTCCAGCTGCAAAAGAGACACCAGGAATAGCTGGTATTAGCAACTTCCCCAGAGATCTAGAAAACACATCATGGTGCTCAGGGGTTGGTTTTTGTCACAGAATCTTCAGTAATGGGCAAAGAATATTCAGCCAAGACATGCTCCTCCATCCCCTCCATCTTCCCTGCAGGTCTCACTCCCAGAATTTGTGTATGGGAACCACGCAAAGGCAGGTAAGAGACAGCGAAAAAGCACAGTGTAAATCCTCATTCTCCAGACGCATCAGGGACCACAGACCAGGATTGTCACTCTCTGCCCATTTACTTGCTTTGCAACCTTTGCTAGGTTAGTTTGCTGCTGCCTCAGTTTCCCCATTTGGGGATAGTAAAGCTTGAGCCACTGCTCTGTGTCCACCAAGCATCCTAGAAGGTACCTGGGCTTCGACGGGTACGATGTGGCTCTGCCTCCAACAGACTTGCTGCGTGCTACCTTCCCACCAAATAGTAGGGCTTTTTTTTTTAGTAACAGCAACCCCCTTCCAGCTCCTCGCATCGCAGCTTCTCCTCCACCAACCATAAACGCACACCAGCATTGTGCCCCCACCCACCTCCCGTCGCTGTGTTGCAAAATCACGCGTCTTAAAACGCTCAGCAGAGGTTTGTATTGTAGCCAACGGATCCTGTTAAAAGGGTACTGAATGCTTTTTCCACTGCCATTAATCGAGTGAGGAGAAAACAGACTCTGCTGCTGTCATATCACATCAAAATAATTAGCTCAACTATAAATAGCACAGCTTACTCACTTTTTTTTTTTCCTCCTTTTTTAAGGTCAAGACTGCAGCCAAAAGGAGTAGCAGCACATCCCAGAGGAGCATCCCCGTCTTCTGCTTGGATTCAGGCAAAACTGTGAGACGGGGCAGTGCATCTGTAATCAATGATTCCAAGGCCACACAATTACATCATAATTAGAGAAATAATTAGCCCCATTTAGGTAAGGAGGGGAGGGAGGGGAAAGAGTGTTAGCAAGCCCACATCCATGTAAATTTATATTAGCTTAATTAATGAGCATTTTCAAACCGATTTTAGCTAAACTGCCTTTGTTTTCATTGGATGATGCTTCTGCAGCAAGTTGCCTTACTCTTTAATCACTTCTGCAATAAGTGGAGCTTCGACATGAGTAACCTAAGCAGGACAAGCTGTGACAACAAGGCATTTTCTTCACCTGAGTGAAGGGTGTTTCAGAGGGTGGGAGCCCTCCCTCGCATTTGCTGCAGCTGACCCTCGTCCCCTCTGTCACTCGTTAGAGGTTTTATCCTGAATATCCAGATCTCTGGATGGCACCGTACCAAAATACTATAAAGAGCAGTAAGAATAAGCAGTTGTAGCAACACTGAGCACAGCGCGGGCTCTTTTACTCTGCTCCTGGACATCTAAAGTAGACACAGCTGTAAGAAAAGCTATTTATTGCTTGACCCAAACTGCAGCCGCACCGTGTTCCCACACCTTTCCTGCTCTATATTAGCTTTGCCAGCGTTCCAGGATTGCCAGCGTGCTAGAGGAATGAGTATCTTCAGTAGCCACAGATCAAACCCACGCTAGATGCAGATAAACTGTAATTTTATGCATTAAATAGCAGAGGTTCCCCAAAGGGTGCTCCAACAGAGCTGTTTGTGTGAGGTGGTTGTTATCCCCGGGGAAGCCCCGATGCTTACGGCTGCGCTCAGGTATTAAACGCCTCGTGACTGATGTGCGATACACGGTCTCGGTTCCAGTCCAAGGGTTGCACGTCGGCGTGTTTAGATCCACCTCTAGCCACTGTATGAAACCTGAAATATTCCTCTTCTTCCTTTGCCCCTCCCCAACGCTCTGCAACATCAGAACTCACAGGGGCTTCACCGTGCTCGCTCAGGGCCTTGCTGGAGCGTGCCGGGGGGAACTGAAGTCTCCCTCCACGCTTCAAAGCAACACAAGATTTTCTGCAGGCACTGCGTTTTCACAGGAGCCAGCGGGAGTTAAATATCCAGCTTGAAAAATATATTTGCGCTCAGGCAGGTCTGGCAGGTCTTCAGGAGGATCCTGACCTACTCATAGGTATTTTTTCCTGCCTAGTTTCCCATGCAGGCGTATTTTCCAGATACACTTACCTACCTGCCGTATGCAATGATGTATAACCCTGGAGAAAGCAAAGTAGGTGATTATCTTCCCCAGTCAGGTGCAGCAGAAAGGTCAGATTTAATATGAAGCTGAGGGGCGATGAAATGACACAGAAAATGTACAAAATAGAGCGTAGGCACGCTGACAGGCGAGCGTGTCTGCTCGTCCGGGTGAAACACCCAGCAGCACAAATGCGCCATTCATCTCCACAGAGGCTCTTTATTGCGCCCTGCTCTTGGATTTGGGACGTGGCTCCACGGAGATACATTTTTAGGTAGTTCCTGTGAATTAGGCAGGTGAATCATTTTCATCTGCCGTCCCTTCATCCAGCACTGCCCGCTCCCTCGCCGTCCCCCAAAGCAGGGAGCTGGGTTCCTCTGGGATAGTCCCAGGCTTTTACTCTGGAAAGGGTCTTTTTCTCCAGTCCCACCTTTCCAGTGGCTGGGGAGCTGCCAGATGTTGTATATGCAGTCCTACGGGTGTTTATTTTAATCTTGGTAGTGTCTTTGTCGGAGCATTGCTGGACTCCCACAAGACAGGCAGGTTGCTCAGGTAAATGGAAATAAATGCACGATGAGCAGCTCCTGCGTTCGGAGCAATTCAATGTCGATCCCTTTCCATGCCCTAAATGTAGCGGGATATTTCACAGCATCCAGATCTAGATTAGGTTCTGTTATGCACATTGTTTTCCCCAAGTTCCTCCTAAAGCCCGCAGCAGATTTCAAGGAGAAATTCTGACCACTCACTAGGGTTTGAGCCCCAGATCCAAAGCACTCACGTTGAAGAGTCAAGATCGGCCACAGAACACGGGAGCGCCTTTTAAAATAATTTCAGGGCTGAAAACTAGCTCCTGCTTTTACTGTCCTGCCTCATTTTTGAGTTCACAATTCAAAGTGCCTTTCCAAAGTCAGCTCCAGGCAGACCTGCTTGGGTAGATAAATGCCTTTGAAGGTTATGGGTAAGATATCAAACTTGGAAGTGGTTATTCTTAAGAAAGAAAAGTTTCTGAAGCTATCGGTCGATAAGAAATAATGGAGAATTGTTTCTTTTAAATACAAAGAACAACTCATTCAGAGTATGACTCGTGATAGAGACATTACGAAAGTTATCAGATGAAAGTCTGCATGCTAAATCTTTTTAATATTGAAGAGAAATGTAACAATTTACTGTCTGTGCTAAATCCTGGGCTTCCTGGAAGAGCATCTTGCCTTGCTTCTGCTGCTCTGCATTCCCCGTGTCTGTTTTTTAAATGTGTGTCATGAATCACAGTCTAATAATAATTTTTTAAAGAATTACTTCTTTCCTAGGAAGTCAGATCAATCCCAGTTAAAAGTGAGCTCTGTGAGTGTGCCAAGTATTTAGAGAATAAATCTAAAAACCCAATAGCGATCTGCTTCCTTTATCTATAGATATTGGGCGTGATCCAGGCACCAACATTCCCATCATCTCCTGTGGGCCCACAGTTTGCAGCTTATCAGGGGAGTTTTCAAGGAAGAAGAGAAATCACATGTAGAATCCAAAACATATTTTAAAAAAACCCTACTAACAGCTAATTCTGGCCATCTAGAAAACCAATATATGACCCAAACCAGTCACCTAGACCTTCCCTATTGAAAGTCTGCTTTCTCGCAGGGCCCCTTGGCGCGCACCCCCCCTCCATCTGAAATGGAGCACCACTAACCAAAGAGCTGGTTTCAAACCTCTTCAAGACTCATAGGAAGAGTCTATGCCCCGCAGCAAGTTTGGCAGTCAGCACTTTAAAAAATAAACTCAGCTACAGAATGATGATTTGCATAGTGCATGGTGACTAAAATTAGCTTCCTCGACTCCATCTCGAGAGGAAGTCTGGCTTGCCACTGCAGTTTCAGGTTTCTTGGCTTTAAGAGAAATTCATCGCATCCGAGGAACACAGACGTGTCTTCTGTGCAGTCCTGCTCCTCTTGGCTGGCACTATTCTCCAAAGCTATGCCTCAAAGCTGTCCTACAGCACCAGCAAAAGCCTCATTCTTCCCCATGTGGGAAACCAGAGCATGCTGAAACCTGTGAAAGCCCTATTTTTAGTACGAAAACGTTTAGAAGATGATTTATTAAGGAGGGAACGCGCTGCAGGTCACAAGATGGTCTGTCCTGGATGTAAGAGGGTGAAACCGCTCTGAGAGTTAATCAGCACATGAAACAGAGGTTTCTTAAGGTGGGGTTTGCTGAATGGCGCTCTGCAGAAGACATACGCAATGTAAAGTTGTTTTGGGGTTGGTAGGTTAATCTTCATTAGCTATTGGTTTAACGTGAGATATCCCAACTCGGTTCTCAGTCATTGCTCCACATCGTCCCTGCGTAACAGCTCGTGTTCCTCTGTCACAAATTAACGTTGTGATTTGGCTGGCCAAAAAGCTCACACGCTCGCTCTGTCTCATTTAATTCCTCAGATGAATGGATGTCCATAGGAGGTCACACTAGTCCACCATGGATGTCTCTGACGAATTTAAATTATTCAGAAAGTCAGTCATCAGCTAAGTGCTAAGCTGGTTTTTATTTTATTTCACTTGAAATGGGGCTATAGCTTCTCTTCCCGAGATGTATAAATAATTCATTTAGTTATGTAGTGGGATCGCTCGGGACCTGTGCTGCAGAGCGCTGCTTGCACAGATCCCCTTCTCCTCTGCTGCACCAATTCAGCTCAGCTCAGCTGTGTTTCATCCACCCTCCACAGCTGACGTCTGGGGTCGGGGCTGGGCCCCTCGGCCACGTTTCTCAGGGTTTTGGTTCCTCCATCCCCATGAGGCTCCAGATACCTTTGAATCTGAGATCATAGCGACCAGAGGTTCACAGCATAATGCCTGAATTAAATTTGTGCAAAATAAACTTGCTGTAGCACCGATCCACTTAAGTATTGGTTTTTATATTTTATATGAATGTAAGCCAGCATCTAATTTCATTTTCTGCTGCGTTGTAGAATTGAAAGGTAATGATTCACTCTTAAAAATACATTTAAAATTATTTAGTTGCTACTTTGACTACAATATATAGCCTATGGAAGGAGCCCAGAGTCAAAGCTTGCTGATGTGCGGAGTCCTGGCGTGTTGCGATGAGGAACAGAACAGCCCCATGACATGAAATCTGATGATACATTGAACTTCTGACCTATAGGAGAAATCTGATCGTTACAACCCAGCTGCTTCTTCATTTCAGCTCTGTTCAGGAAAACAAAAGTCTTCATTCAACATTCAATATCCTCCACCCTTCACCACTGGAAGTCTTATAGGGTCTGAACTAAACATGCCAGACCTTGATGGTAAAAGTTATAAGCAGCTAAGGGAATCCATGGTGTCCTTCTGTTTCTTTAGCTGTTGTCATTGAGCCTTGTACGGATCTGAGGAGGCCCTACAGGAAAACGAGGTGCTACTGCTTCCAACTTCACTGTCGTTTAAGCTGAATAAAATACCGACTCTAGTGCTGCTGGATCATTTTTTTTCTGGACTGGAGGCAATCATTGCTTTTTGCCAACCTTAGCCACGTTCTCTGCTCCTACGTTTAGGAATTAATCCTGAAGTCCTTATTCAGGATTGCGAATATCCGAGGCAAAGTTCGAGCAAAGCACAGACCACCCAAAGTTTAATCACCATGCAGGGGTGGTGAGTTGGGGCAAGAAGCACCCAATAACCTGCGATGTGTCACAGCCACGGAGCTGACACCTCTGCGGTGTTGTGTGACGATAATTAGGTCTTAAAAGACATGCCACCATGCTGGATGGACTCCAGTTCGGCAATCCTCCTTATCTGTGTTTCTGCTCAGTTTTGTGCACGTACACTCTGCTCACCAACGGCCAACCTCCGTGGGAGCCAGGAGTGCGTAAGAGGACGATGGCTTCACCCACCCATGCCTCTGATAAGCTAAAAACAGACTGAAGGTCTCAGTCAATTACACTGAAGCATGTGATAACATTCTTCGCTAAACTGGGGCCTAAGTCAGTGTGATCTTAGGGTGGAACTCAAATAACTGCTCTTGGAGGAGGAAGAATGGGCACAAGAATGGAGCTAAAGGTTGTCATGGGGTGACGGGCTGGGAGGAGCGGCAAGAGCCCGAGCACATGGGAAAACAGCCTGATCCAAGAGAAGGAGGGGTTGTGTGAAGGGAAGGAGGGGTTGTGTGACTGGGTCCGTGGCTACGGATTGGGAGGAGGAATTTCCTCGTGGGAACATTGCCAGGAGGGTGAGGAAGTTGCTTGCTTTTCTGAGCAGAAGCAACTAATAAAGGAGGAGTGAAAACAAAGGTTCTCACCTGTGTTATGGTAGTAGTGGCGCTTTGAGTTGTGTTGTCGAAAATAGCAGCCTTGCTTTAGGCTTTTGAAGTAGGGGAAAGTAGTGGAGTGCATCTCTCGTAAGCATCTGTGATCGCCATTCAGAAGTCTGTGCCAATGGCTCGTGTAGTCGGGAATAAAAATAACCCAGGTCTAAGATATCAGGCCCAGATTTCACCTTAACTTCTGGAGACCAAGTGGTGTCCAAGTCCCTGGAGCTGCTCGTCGCACCAAGCTGCTTCTGCTGAGCTGTCTGCTCCTTGTTTCTGCGCGCATTTTGGGGCATTTGGGCCACCTCTCAGTTCCTTCTTCTAAAACATAAGGGAGAGCTTCTATCCTTCTGAAAGAGTTTGTGGGAAAAGTGTGGAAGGAGTAGAAAAGCTCATCAACACTTACGTGTTTCAGGCTTTTGTTCCTTTTGGAAAATAAGTAAATTGCAATGTGGGTAGAGGGGACCTTCACTTCCCTGGCGAACATTTCAATACATCAGGAACTAAACGCTGAAATGGGTAGAGCTGTGTGTGCAAAAACCCAGCTTCACCACACACGCAGATACATTAGATAGAGCCAAAAAATCTGGGAAAGGCAGAGCTAAGCCCCCTCCCAAAAATGATCCACTCGCCCCAAGGGGGCTTTTGGGCACTGTGTGGTCTGAAAAGAGGCTTGGAGCCGTGCAGAAAAGCTGCTTCTGGAGACATTCCTACTGCACGGAGGGAAAGAAGACTTTGAGCCCGAAGGATCTCTGCGATTACATCTCCGTTTGGTAGGCACCATCTACAACTGGTTAGAATCTAAAAACGGTAACTACTTCTGCTGAGGAGAGGCAGCAGCCTCTTCTCTCCCCTTATGCCTGAAAGAAATGTTTTGAGCTGCCTCTCCTAGATAAATAGCACTTAGAAGTAAGCGTGGCGCTCACGATGAGACTAGTGTAGGGGTTTGCAGTTATTTTTCATGCTAAGGATCACAAATTAATTAAGAATCTTGTCACTTGGAAACTCTTCTATTCACAGTCGCATCGAGTCACTGTAGCAGTAACTTACATGGAAAAATAACATTAGGGATATTTTTATTTTTAGCTGCCTTAATGAAATATAGCAGATGGAAATAAAGAGGAGAAGCCCATCCTATGTGACTAGCCATCTGTCTGGGGATCAGCAACAAGTATTTCATGGATCACAGCTAGAAAATTAGTGGGTAATTAATGTCAGTCTTCAAGCTACCTTACAATTCTTCACTCTCTTTATTCTGCTCCATGGAGTGGCTGTCAAACACCACTCATCACTTGCCCGGCCTTGAGAGACATGCTCACAGCACCACCCTTAGCCCCAGCCTACTAAACCTTGGCTTGAGCACCGTCGGTTCCCTGCAATCCCTCCCTCCTGCACAGACCTGCCAAGCTGTGAGCGATCACGTAGCCATCCGCTCACCATGAGCTCAACTACCAAGATCCTCAGGACTGTTGAGTAGATCTGAATTTGCCTTAAAGACATTCACATCCCGCCCCCGGTTCTGTAACACTCCAAGCACTGGGACCACTGGGACCTGCCCTAGGCATGTCATGGAACCAGGTTACTAACCTGAACACGCAGTAAAGAGCTATTACCCAAAACTAATTTTTTTGTGTTGGGTTTCTGACTGACACGGAGCTTTTCCGAGTTCGTTAACTAGCTACTCTGGAATCTAGCTCTTCAAAACCGCTCCAATTACTTCTACGCACTGTTCAGCGGAGGAAGCCTGTCTGCTTTAATGACATCCTAAACAGACACACAATCCCGAACGCTGCGAAAGGTCACGCAGCCTGAGCTTTTGGAGACGAGATACTTCTTCAGTGTTGTCATCGTTATACCCCCTCGGTGCTCGCACAGGCTGCATTACGGCGGCGGTTTGTTCTCCCTTTCCTTTTCGGGAAAATCAATGCTTTGTCACAAGAAAGTTTTTATATTTCACCTTTACAGAGTTTTGCTTATTCTTCTCCGGTAACAGGATATTTTTATCGGGCTGTTTTAACTTTGTTTATTACCTCCATTCTGTCAGCTCCTACAATTCACTTGATACTGTTTTGGTTATTTTTATGCTGTGATTTAAGAACACCGTGCTCCAAGGCTGCACTTTAAGAAATGCCCCGAGGAGCAGAGCCAAGGGAGTCATCAGCTTATTTACTGGACTCTACTGAGCCCTACGTGGTGCCTTAGGAAATACCTCTCTTCCTGGAAATCCACGGCTAGCTGGTGAGACTCTACTGTATGGCATAAACATAATGAATCTTCACAAAACCCTAGACAGAACCTGATGTAGTGGGCTGAAATTGTGTTATTCCTCACACAAGGAAAGTGCCCCCACCGACAGAGCTTAAATCTAGGAAATCCTATTTGTAGACCTACGAAGTTTTTGTCTCTGTCTTCTCTTATTTTTGTGGCCCTTTTTTTCCCCTTCTGAATGGGTATGCAACCTCAGTTTGCTGACAAACGCCAAATATTTGCAAACACGCTTCAGTCAATCCTTCGCAAGCTTGCAGGTCTACTTATGAGTCACGGAAATGTTCCCTCAACTCCGCGGCAGCGACTTCACCATCTCATCCCTCTTCCCTTCAGCCCACCGTAGGTCAGCCGAAGGCGACGGTGACGGCGGTGCTGGGCAGCTGGGGCCACCAAGGGCATCCGGGGAGGGGGATTGGGATGTCGAGTAGCGGGAGGCCATCGGTCAGCCCCTCCCTTCCAGCTTTCCTCTGACAGCACCTGTAAGGAAATTATTAAAACGCATCCCTGCTGATTGACCTCCCTGGGCTCACCTACCGAGGTGTAAAGGAGCGGAGCAGATGCGCCAGTTAGGCGTGCGCCGCTTTCCCGACGGAGCCACCGCGCCCGCCCCGTGCCAGGGCCAGCG
>NW_010259282.1:0-272 GCF_000690775.1 Eurypyga helias
GGTCTCGCTACCTGGCCCCCAGCCCCTCGCCTGCCACACCCACATCCCAGCGTCTGCCCTGCCTTGTCCCCAGCCTGGGGGGTGGCTGGGTCGGTCCCCAGCTGGGCTGGGGCTCCCTGACCCCCTTCTTCACCTGGGGAGGGGGAGAGGACCTGCCCTCCCTGCCCCATGTCGCTGCATCCCTGTCCTGCATCCTTGCCCTGCATCCCTGCATCCCTGCATCCTCACCTCCTTGCCCTGCATCCCTGCATCCTTGCACAGCATCCCTCCAT
>NW_010259282.1:550-1018 GCF_000690775.1 Eurypyga helias
TCCGCGCCTCCTTGCCCCGCATCCCCACATCCCTGCATCCCCGCATCCCTGCATCCCCACACCCCTCCACATCCCACCTGAGAGGTGAAGAAGTAAAGCTCGTTCTCGATGTTCTCGTAGATGTAATCCTCCTCGCAGGAGAAGCTCCGCATGCCCCCGCCGAATTCCGCTTTCACCGGTTTCCGCAGCCCAATCTCGTCGGCCCCACGCAGCAAACTGCAGGGAGAGGGGAGCCGGCTGGGGAGGCAGCGGGGGCTGCAGCGGGGGCTGGGGGCGCGGCCGGGACCCTACCTCTCGTAGGTGGCGGTGACGAAGAAGGCGTAGACACGGGTGTGTTTGTGGTGCCGGACCTGGACGATGAGCTCAGGGATGCCGAGGCGGATGTGGTTCAGGAGCCAGAGCAGCGTGTGGTCATCGGTGGTGTCTGGACAGCACCGGTCAGCGCGGTCCAGCCTCCCAGCACAGCCC
>NW_010259283.1:0-41512 GCF_000690775.1 Eurypyga helias
GGCGGCGGCGGAAGGGAGCACGGAGGCTCCTATTTGAGGCCGGGCCGGTAGCAGGTCGGGTCTGGGCTGGGCGAGGTGGGCAGAAGGGTTGGGAATAGGTGGGATGCAGCTCCGCGGGCTGTGGGGGCGAGTAGGCGGGGATCCTCTCCTCACGCCGCTTCCCTGAGGGGAAGGCTGTGGTGGTTTCCCCCCACGCTGCCGAGGGCTGGTTTCCTCTCATCCGTGATTGTCAAAAGCGCTGGTTTCTGTAAAAAAAACCCCTGTGTTCTAGCAGCAGAGATGTCACATACAAAGGACTGGCGATAAAAGTGAGTATCGGCAGCTGTGGAGACGTCGGTCCTCCCAGTTTGCCCAGCTGAGGTGTTCCCTTCACGGTTTTCCCGCTGTGGATTTCTGTGCTGGTCACTTCCCTCTCGGCAGCTTTGCCCACTTCCGTGTACAGACATGTCTTCTCCGTGCTCCCGGCGTGTAACCATGCGTGTGGCGCTGGAGCCTCCCCAAGAAAATTCATCTGCCCAAATGTTCCCACAGCCGTGGTGTCTGATGCTTAACCGCATTTCGGCTGTGCTGCCCTCTGGGAAGGGACTTTTTGGGCAGTCCCATCTGAATAATTATCTACAGCTACTTTTCCGAAGTTGATGAGATGTCTCATTAACTTCTCAGGGTCTCGGAGACTAACGTGTCAGTGATTTGGTGACATAGCTGAGGATCAATGGGATGCCAGCATCTCTGTCATTTGTCCAGCAGTAGGGAGTGTGTATGTATTGTACAGATCCACAAAAAGATTTTCTTTTTGCTTTTCAAAGAGGATTTTGGGAACTGCTATATAAAGTATGCCACCTCTCAAGAAAACAAAGGGCTTTGTGTGAAAAGTGAATGCGGGAAGTGACAAGAAATTTCTCTTTCAAGTGACAGTTCAGATTATGGCAATGCTATTGACTGCCGAATCACATTGTTCGAGACAGAGATGTGAATTCCAGTGCCATGAACTGTAAATAACTTCTGGGATATATTTCCAGCTCTCAATTCCCTCATCTTGGATTTAGTGGCAAAGCTTCTTGGCTCGAGTTTCCTTTACTAAACGGCATGTTGTCCTTTTTTTATGCTGTGTATCTGAAACCCAAGCCCATTCTTTTCCTAGATATTTATGAAGAAATAGATGCTTACGCACATTGAGCATGCTGATAGAGCATCTTCAGAGCAAAGGCTTTCCAAAAGAGTCGGCTAGATGCTCAGCATTGTGAATTATTGGTTGCATAACAACAATAAAGGGGAATGTAGGAAGCCACTATGATCTTGCTCCGTAATTGGTCACATCTTTTATGGGAAACAAGGTTAAACAGTTGTTCTGTTTCTGTGTCCTTTTTAGCTGCTTCACTTTTCATATGAGCCTGTGTAAATCAATAGATCTGTCACATCAGGGAAGAGGATTTTATTGTCAATGCTGTCTCCCATGATAAACTGATAAATCTGTGCCCAGAGGTGAGTAGACATGCCAGGAAATTGTAAAATTGTTGAAACTTTAAGTGTTAGATTATTTCTGGGCAAATTGATCTGTAAATCAGGTCTTTTGGGAAGGTCAGAGCCTAGCAAGTGACGTGAAGTAGATTTCAGGGGTCCAAATGAGAGTTTTGGAGTTCCTGAGGTAATAAAACAATCTTGGGAGTTTGTAAGAAGCCCAGGAAAGCCTGGAGATGCGTCTCACCCCACCTTCACAGCTACATAAATGCTGCTGCATGTTTAGGTTGATCCTGTGCGCCCACTCGCCCTGGGGAAGCATAATCTGGCCCTTCCCTTCTCCAGTTGGTACAGAGTTTATTTATTCCTGAGGACTTTGTGCTCCTGTGTTGCTGGAATGTGATGTTTCCATGGAAACACACTGAGATGCCTTAGACCCGTGTGCTCAAGCCTATGGACAGCATCAGGAGATAGGTGTTGCAGGCTGTAGCGTCAGGGCTTCCCAATTCCTATTTCCCCATTTTCCTTTCTACGGGGTTCAGAAGAAAGGAAACATTTAAGTAGGAAGTACATAATGAAATAGGTGGTTTGGGCCCCTTAGAAACCCACTGAATCGTGATGAAGTCCAGAGAGCTTTCAGGTGGCATAAGTGAGCTTTGGAGCAAATTGTTAACCCACGTTGAATTGTGAAATGAGCTGTTGTCACGTCTGCCTGATTTCAGTCATCTTGGTTGGCCACCTGTACAACAGGGGAAGCTCCCGGGGAGCAGCTGTAAGCCCTTCAGTTGGAAGCATACACATCTGTGCTCTGAAAAAATAAGATTTTGGCCCATCTCAAGGTCTGTGTGGCGCAGGGATTGTATGTTCTGTGGAAGGCTGTGTAGAGAGTGTTACAAGCAAAGCACAGCAAGGTCCATGGGACACATAAAAAATTCTCCTCGTCAGAGGCTGCAGCTGGACTCAACTTCCTTAACACCATCAGCGAAATGAACAGAGGAGCAATTTGGGTTGAGGATGAGAGAGGGAAATTATTTCCCAGGCAGCTGCACTGGTCCCTGCTCCAGGTGCAGAGCTTTTATTCTGTTATTTTTGAGCTAAACATGTGAATGACATTCCTGAATGGAGCCCAGTCTCTTTGAATCTCAAAGGGGACTTGTCCTTTTCCTGTGTGAATTGTTGTCGGCTCCTTTTGTGCAACACTTTTGAGAACTGGTGAACAGAAAGTCTCCTGTTGTCTCTTTGGTCACCTTGTTGTATGTGGGGATACACAAGCTGGACGTGACAGGCTTGACTTAATACCAACAGCAAGCATGACAGCGAAAAAGAAAAGGTGATTTGTCTCCTTGCTTCCTGGTTTCCAACTGGTTGTTGTTTTTCTTCTGCTTTCTACTCTTCAAACTTGCAGGTAAAAATGGCTGCGGAAGAGAAGTGGAAAAGTTTGTCTTCGAAACAGCGTAGCGGGGCTGACCAGGCAGGTGAAAAAGAACCGTGTGTGCTTGTGGGCCAGCAGCTGGGCGAACCGGGAAGATTCGCTTATGCAGCGCTCTGTGGGATATCCCTGGCATGGCTGTTCCCTGAGAAAGAGCAAAGGTACTACACGGCCTAGCAAGGGCTGAGCAATGGAGGTGGGGTTTGGGTAGCAGCTCAGACGGAGCTGGTATCAGCCTGTCTGTGTGGCCTTCTGAAGTTAAGGGAGTGGGTGATTCTTTTGACATTATAGATGTTTTCTTAACGATGTTGACTTTCTCTCTTACACCTCTGAGACTTTTATCCTTCAGCACAAATTGCATCCCTTAATACTGCAGGCTTCAAGGGTGTACCGATGAAAGGTCTAGCTCCGTTCAGATTGCTTGCTTGTTTGTTTAGCCAGCCTCTGTAGCAACTCACCTTCTGCTGACTTCTTACTGAGCTTTGATTTTTGTGTGATCGTTTGAGAGCAGGGACCACTCTAAAGTTTGCAAAAATCCCCAGTTACGGAGCCTTAACTGCTGCTCTTGCCTTACAGCTCCTTCAGGACGCAGTTCATTGAGGGCTTTGTGAAATGGCTGGACCTGCCTGACGCTGTCTTACCTGCCATGACAGCATTTGCTAGTGGCTTAGGAGGTGAGGGCACAGAAACTTTTGCCCAGATTTTGCTGAAGGATCCCATCTTGGAAGAAAATCCAGTTGTCATTACCCAAGTAAGTTCATACACTCTTGCCCTTGTTTAGTTTTGCAAGAGAGATTTGTCATACGTGTCTGTCTGTAGCTGAAGTTCTGTTTGTACAGTAAAGGAAGGAAAAATCAGTGTTTCTGATGTGCATGTGTTTCTGAGCAGCTGTGGGGGTGACTGGCAGTCTCTCTATTCATTAACAGGTTGTGGCAGCGATGAGCATGAGGCACGGTTACTGTCTGTTGAATTAACGGTTTGTCTCTTTGATGCTTTCCCTCTACAGAACAAAGAACTTCTGTAAAAGTTCTGTCAAACGTTTAACTTTTGACTGTTATTGCAGTGGTTTTGGTTCATACATGCGTTCTACGGATTTTGTTGAAGCACTGAACCGCATAGGCCTGATTTTCATTTGTTTCAAAGCCCCTTCACTATACCTGTAATACAAAACAACTCTACATTCCTTCTCCAAATAGCACATTTCCTGGAGGCATTTTCCCCAGAGTCAGCTTTGTCTGGAAGAAAATAAGTATTGTGATTTTTATTTTCTTTCACTGACAAAGTATTAGCGAGACTGGACGACTCTGTAACATTCTGATGTAAAAGCTGATGTAGTGATAAAAGAGGTGAAGCATTTTGGTGGCGTTCACCTTTGCTGCAGAGGCTCAGCTGGGGAAGAGACCTTCTCATCCAGCCTCACGTTACGCTGGGCAGGGTGAAGAGCACGTTAGGCTGCTGCTGATGCCAGACGTAACGTGGCCATCACCACCTCGCACCCTTCGCTCTGTGCTGCACACAAGGAAACAGCGAGACGTGCCGCGTGCTAACACTACTCTGATGTTAGTCCTTACCACACACTCACCTTTAGCAATGGTCTGAGAGAACAGTGGACGCTGTTTTTCCACTGTGATGTGAATTGGATGTTCTCTGTTGTTGAGGAAAAGGGTATTGAACTTGCAGAAATTTGTAAAAAGCTGGGAAAGACCCTGAATAAAAATTGCTTGCCTTTCTTTGTAATGTTTCTCAGGCATATGGGTGGTAGTTTGTGTGTAGAGGGCACAGGGAGATTCAAAACACCAACTTCAAAATAAGACTGAAATATAATTGCTGCTTAGAGGCAGAAAACAAACTACTGGTGAACTAATCTAATCAATGCTGATTGGATTCCAGGTGACTGCACAGCAGTACGTGCAAAGCCTACACCAATTAGAAGCAGTTGAGAATGCTAATTGGCACAGATGCAATAAAAACAGTAGTTCCAGTTTATCACCAGATTACCTGTAACCATCACCTTTTGCAATGCATGCATGAAAGTGCTTAGGTCAGATTTTTAAACAAGGTTATTTGATATTAGGTGCCACAGACGATACGGGGCATATTGTACAGGATCAGAGTCAACACCCACGGCTCCATTTGCCACACACAGGGAGAATTTATTGCCTACAAATGGATTCTGAACAAACCAGTAACCCTTTTCAAGAGGCTGCTTGTATTAGCCCGTGGAAAAGGATGGCAACAAGCCTCACCTTACTCTAGACTTCAGGCTCTTTGGTCAACTTTCAGCTTGAGGCTCCCAGCCCTGGACCTTCTCCTGGGCTTTGACACCTCTGTGCCAATCCTTCCTCCCAGAAATGCAGCCCAGGAGGAGGTGATGCTGTCCATGTATCTAAATCTTGAATAGTCACAGTCCTCGGGCTCTGGGAAGCCAGACTTACATTCCTCCCTGCGCGTGTGTGGATTAATGGCTCCAATTCCCACATCCCACCAACCACCCTGGGGAACAGGCTACAGCGTGTGTGGATGCACAGAATATTAATCATCACCAGACCTAAAAAGAAGCCTTTTTTTTCCTGCAGCATGGTGGTTGGGAGAACAGAGGAGACCTGATTCCATGGCTAACTTAAATTAAAAGCGTTTTTCACACACTGGAGATAACAAACCAGGACTTTCCATGGGTGAGCGCTCTGGCTGTTGGGATGCAGGATGACTGCTTTGCACAGAGCCCGGCCCAACAGATACCTACTGGAAATGCTTATCCCTTTTGGCCTTGCAGGACAGGCGAGCAGAAGGCGGCTTGCTCTGTGGATGGCAACAGCCACCCAGATATTCAGAGGTAGAGGTGTGTGCATGAGGACATTAGGCAGCAGCGTAGCAAAAGTTTTGGGGCTGTACCATGTGAAAAAGCACCCATAGGTTGGAGTTCAGCTGCCCTAATCCTTTGGCTTCCCAGTCCTGTGCAAAAGTTCTCTTCTCCTTTATGAAATAGCAGACTTTTCTCATGTCACAATGACATCCGGAGCTCAGGCACTTACTTTTGCCTGGATAATATCTACAGTTTGCCCCTTTTTCTGCTGGGAGTTGGTTAAGGATGGCTTCTTTGTTCCACACTTCTCATGCAGTAGGGAAAAGATTAAGAGAGATTGTTACGATACAAATTTTGCTTAGGAGCTTACGGGACTAATAATCATAAACTCTTTGGCAGCAGCCTACATCTTTGGCTGCATTTTTTGTGTTCCCAAAGGGCAGAAGGATTCCCTGTAAAATTCAGCTGTGCTTTATTTGTGTGTAGGAGAGGGAAGCAGCTAGACTGGTGCTTAGTGTTGTAGTTACATAAAGAATTTATCCAGCGGCAATAAAAGAGGAGAACATCGTAGTAAAAACACTGGCCTCTCTTTTCATAGATTTGCCCATAGAAACCATCTATTGGATTGATCTATTTTCCCAGTTTTTTAATGGTGGAGAGCCAACACGGAAGTCAAGTCCCTCAGTATGAACAGATGGCCATAAATCTGGAGTTTTCCTTTTTGAAGCACTTAATCCAAAAGAACTTCACGCCAGTTCACCCTTACTGCCTAGACCTATGAAATCCCAGAATGCCAAAGAAAACAGGGCCCACTGGCCCATCAGAGGAGCGGTCAAACCTGTCACTCCTGGAAAGTGTGAGTATATATGGCTGGATAGCGAGCAGAAGGCATTAGGGCGGTAGGAGGATTAGATCCCTGTTTTTCCAAACTTCAAAGTCTGCTGTAGTCATGGTGCTTTCACTTGAAACAGGATCTCTAATAACAAAAAATATGGGATGCTTCAGCATATACCAAGCCTTATGTACTTCTGTCCAGCCATTTGTACCTGCATATGGGAATTTGGTACTGGAAGCACCTGGCTTTGCTCTGTGCTGCCTTGCTGGCTTCCCAACTCTATGAACTGCTTATCATGCTATCTCAATTAGAGTTTTCATGCCTCCATTTTGATACCTCCAGACATACATCATCAGTTTTAACTTGAATATTCCTTTTTTTTCTTTGTAGGACCTTCTGTCCTTCTCTCTTAGAGACGGTAAGTTTACCTAGCTTTTGTTCTTCGTAAGAATCACGTAGATGAGTTTACACCTGATACTTCAAAGTGCTCGAAAAGCTCAGGGTACCATCCTATTTTATCTTAGCTTCCTTTATAGCAAAAGCAGCACACTCTAAAAACATCCACTACAGAAAAAGCAACTATTATATTAGCAATGATTAATAATCCCTGTTAAAGATTGAACATCCGTTCACCTCCTTAGCTTCACATGCTGTGCATCGGCATGGAAATGCATGTGATGGTAGAAAAGTTCTGGACTGAAATACCAGAGCGGGGTGTTTCCTCTCCCGTGTTTCCAAGGGAGCAGATGACCTCTTCCTCTAGGAAGGCAGTGAAGCTGTTACAAAAACTGCTTGCTTTTTTAAAAATCTCTGTGTTTTAACATATTCTCACATGAAAGCACTCTCTGGTTGCTGATTAGCCTGTTTCGCTGCAGAACAAAGTACCATTTTTCTTCTTTCTTTATTTTTAATGGAAAATTGACCAGTCAGTTATTGCAAAACTGCTTATTTTGCTAAGTTGGAATTGAAAAGAAATGTATTTTCAAGCCTCGCTGACTTAGGGCCACGCTGGCTAAGTAAAAAGCAAGTTGTGTATCAGCAGGCTGGAAGTGAGAAGGCCACTCGTTAAATCACCTGCTCGGGATCACAAGACGTGGCACATATCAGAGATGAAATGAAGATAACATAATATCCTTATTTCTCAACTAAGTGCAAATCTTAAAGGTGGTGTCATTAAGGGCTACTGAAGTAGTTCAGTATCTTGGTAATGATGGTAATAAATAAACTTAATAGATGGCTGGATGCCATGTGTGATCTACGTGCAGCAGGTATCTGAAACATACTCTGTAGCTGGGTCTTGCTGGTATCTTCACCTATCCCTGGAAAAGCAATTGCATTTTTCACCCCACAGCGCACCAAGAACCCTTTCCAAAAGGCTGCCATCAGGAAGCAGCAGGTGCTGCTGAGAGAAACACATTCAGAATGCAAGAATTGGCACAAACAATTTAAAATCTATTACATTTAAAATGTCTTTTTTTTAAGAACACCTGCTTATAAGTCCAGGAGTGATCGCTACTGCTGTCATGTGTTGTCTGAGCACTCTCCACTCCCGCGACTCTTGCAGTGCAGTATGACTGCAGGCAGTGGTCAGTGGTGCTGCTAGGTGAGCCAGCGTGCAGTCTTAAACTCCAGAGTCCCTCCGTTGCCAACAGCATGAACTGCATATAAAGGTTTTGCATGAAGGCGCATTTTTCCGAGATACCATGTCTTGCATTGCTGTGTAGCTGAGGTGTACTGTGTCATGTTACCCACATGTATGTATATATATTTGACAGTTCCAGTTAGGACTGGTCTTCCTGCAGCATTTCTCTGCTGAGAAGAAAGATGCAGCCCATCCAGAGCCAAAAGGCCTTTGTCACAGAAGATGAAAGGATTTGAGTTCCTTTTTCTGCCACAGAGACAATTACCTGGTGTAGTGACTTTATCCACAGGAGGAGACTTGGAGGGAAGAAGGGTTTTCCATTTGTCGCTCTCTTCTCTAGATCACAGGAGTTGTGTTCAAACACATGGAAGCTGAAGAGGGCCCGAGGGAAGGAGCTGTGCTTGTAGGTCCTTTAGCCACTCGCTATTTAATCTTGCATGATGCAGACCGACTGATTTCCTGGGCTTCCCTCTTTTTAAGGGTACTACGATGCTCGAGCCAGGGTGTTGATCTGCCACATCACCTGGCTGCTGAGAATCCCCTTGGAGGAGCTGGAAGTCCTGGAGGAATCTCTGCTTGAGAGCCTGAAGGAACAAAAAGAGGAAGAGACAAAGTAAGAACATTTGGGTTGACTATGGGATGAAAAAACGCTGCCGGTGCTTGAAAGCTTAGTAGTAATTGCTTGTGCCTAAGTCCAGTCTGCGATCATTCCCCTCATGGTTCTTAGCGTAATCATTTATGGCTTGATGAGGGTTGCAGAGCCCTCGCAGCACTTCAGCTGTACCAAGAAGCAGGACAGCTCAGCATTCTTAACATGAGAGCTGAGACCAACCTTGCAAGCTGGTAAAGGCACTGAACTGCCTTGTTTTCTCTTTCCAGTTGCCTCTCCTAGGCTGTTCATTATGCTTAAAACATCACAAAAATCTTGTGTCTCTTATCTCAGTATTCTTCAGATAGAGCTGCCTCTTGCAGAATGAAGTTCCTATAAATTGCAGGATGAGATCCTTGACTGCTCATATTCTATGGATCCATCCTCTGCACCTGTTTAAAAGGCAGCTGTCTAACCCCTGTTGAAGGTAGATTTCTGAGGACAACAGTCTGCGTCTTTAGATGCTTATGGACCTGGCTCCTAATTCTGTCATTCATATAAGATTAATTCTCTTCATCACCACTTCTTAGTTGTGAAACTCTCAAAAAGTTGGTATCTGTAAGAAATGTATCACAGAATCATGGACTGGTTCAGATTGGAAGGGACCTTCAAGACTACCCAGTCCCACCCCCCTGCCATGGGCAGGGACACCTTCCACTAGACCAGGTTGCTCCAAGCCTCATCCAGCCTGGCCTTGGACACTTCCAGGGATGGGGCATCCACAGCTTCTCTGGGCAACCTGTTCCAGTGCCTCCCCACCCTCTCCTGGAAGAACTTCTTCCTGATATTCAATCTCAATCTCCCTCTTTCAGTTAAAACCCATTACCCCTTGTCCTGTCTCTGCAGACCCTTGTAAAAAGTTCCCCCCATCTTTCTTGTAGCCCCCCCAGGAACTGGAAGGTCCTGTAAGGTCTCCTCAGAGCCTTCTTCAGGCTGAACACCCCCAACTCTCCCAGCCTGGCCCCCTTAGTAGTGGTGCTCCAGGCCTTGGAGCATCTCCATGGCCTCCTCTGGACTCATTCCAGCAGGTCCACGTCCTTTGATGTTGGGGGCTCCAGAGCTGGATGCAGAACTGCGCATGGAGTCTCAAGAGAGCAACTGTAGTATTTTTATATTCCGCTTATCAGGCAGGAATTGTGTGAAGGTTTAGCAATGTGTGAGGCAGTAAACATGGCTGTAGTGGACTTTCAAGGGACCTTTTAATATTTTTATCTGTCAACTCAGCTAACAGGTTCTGAGATTAACCTGAGTGCTAATAAAGGCTTTAATCAACATCGCTGGGACAGTACAGCTCTGACACTACAGTGAGGTCCAGCATGTGACGGGTATCTTTCTCTTACGGCTTTATTTAAGTAAAGCTTAACTTTATAGTGCACTGTAGAAAGGGAAAGTCAAAATAACCTCAAAGATCATGGACTGTTAAACAGGACACCGTTTGGCATGCAGGAGCAAGGGTTGGTATTTTGCTGTGGCTTTTGGAATCAAACTCAATCCTGGGCCTTTAGTGCCTGATGCCAAGGGTGGGATGTCCCTTGCAAAGATGATGCTCCAATACCTAATTTCACATCAACCGGAACTGTGGCTCCTGTAGCACAGCCCAAAAAGATAGTGGTGTGTCTGATAACGGCAGGAGCGACTGGGGAATTACACTGCGTACGTACAAGCGTGGCTTTCCAGTATTCCTGCTAACTCAGTCGGTTTTGCACATATCTGGTGTGGCAAAAGCCATGGGTTTCAATCTTGCTCTTTGCCCAAGTTGCAGCCGTGGAAATAAAAACCTGTGAGATAAAAAGGAAAAAGAAGCTTTATAGTGAGAGCGAGGCAATGTGTTCATTAGTGCAGTGCTGAAACGAGCACAAGGCTGAGATATGTGGGGATTTGGTGACCCTTTGTTTGTTTTAAAGGCAGGAGTGAGTGGGGGAAGGAAGCAGGATATAAATCTGTCAGCACTTTGACCTCACAGACTTTTGGGGCAGGGAATACATTAACATCTCCTTAGGATGCTTCCAGCTTTGACCATCCACTGCAAGAGGTTTTGGAACAGCAACACCCAGACAGGGTTTTGGCAGCTTCGGTGTATGTGTTTTTTACTGATATTTGTTAACGGGTTTCCATCCTGTCTTTGCTGCCGTGGATGTGCTGAGCTGTGGCCTGGACCCTGCAGGGTTAAATGTACAATCACCTATAGATAGAACAACGCCCAAAATGCTTAAGTCCACATTACTAGCACTAAACGTGTTCTGACTTGCAGGTGTCAGCCTCTCTTTTGTACACGCTTCTGTAAGAAACTGGAAAACGTGATGTCAGCTGCTCGCTAACGTGTACTCCTGCCACTTGTGGAAAAATGACCTGAAATTCCACTTGTAAAATCTCTGTGAACATAATTTGTGGTTCAGGCAAGAAGCTGGCCATCCAAGATCACTGAGGGCAGGAGAAGCACCAGAAGAGGCAGTTAATTACTGTAGTGGATAAAAAGCAGTCTGGTAATCAAGTGATAATTGTAATGTAGAAGCGACTAGGAAAGCAACTGTCAAAAGCAGTTGCTAGCAGCTACGGGAGGAGAGCAGTGACAGGGAAAGGGTTGTTTTACTTACTGCATCTCCAGGCAGGATTTAGCTGCAAACTATCCTTCTACCCACATAACTCGAATTGCTTATTATTGCAACTAAAGCCAGGTTAGCCCTATTTCATCTCTTTTAATGTCATCATTTTCAGCCCGAGACAACAGCGCATTGGCTATAAAAGCTGATGAACCACTAAGTAGAACAGAAATCACTGAATATTGCCAACGCAGGAATTAACAGTTAGGCTGCAACACTCGTTTAAAGAACTCTAGGAGCAACTTTTTCCAGAATCAGGCATTCAGCTTGGTGACTGCGTAAACCACTGTGTATCCAAACACTGCTCTGACCACGGGGTTGGAGAAACGGAGCTTGGTTATACAGAAATTTCTGAATACGTAGCCATTGCAGGCTGCACTGCTGTTCTCTGCAGGCAGTTAATGTTTGCAGCTGCAGAAGGTAACACACAATGTTTTTTTCAGAGGATCTCTGTGCAGACAAAGTCTCCGTGCCATGTGAGTCAGTGGGAGTTCTGCCATTGACTTTAGCGGCGCAGGGATTTCACCCACTGTGCCTCATTCTCCTCCTGCTGCGTTTTACAAAGCTGCATATTGTTTGGGACTCATCTAAAATTGTCTTTATCAAAATTACAGTGCGCTTAGGGGGTTCCAGGAAGGATTAGGCAATTATATGGATAATGAAAATCCACAATTAGGCTAGGATTAAGAGGGAAAATACCCAAGTTTGGAAGCAAGATAAATTCTCATGTTTCAAGGCCTAGATTAACCACTGCGTAAGCGGGCTAGAAGGAACCTGCCTCTGTAAACAACCTATTCCAGCATCCTCTGTTTCTCGCACTTTCCTCCAACGTGGGAAGTATTTCTTGTAAGAGAGAAACCAAAGACAGTGGAGAGCAGCCAAAAGTAGTGCCTAGTAAGTGATATTTGTTCCTTTTAGGTTTATTTACGTGTTTCTGATAAGCTCATTAGAGTGTCGCTTAAACGCATGCAGACAAATGAACTAACGACAGTGTTACCTGTTATATGCACTGCAGTGTGCAAATAGAAAGCAGCTGAATTCATATACTCCTCGTTGGAAAATAGTTTAATTCCATCGCTGTGTTTGTTAGCACAAATTACCCCAATTCCCTCTTGTTTCCAACACTTTCCCTGTTTCCACTTAGCTCCCTTGTGCTTTTTTAGGACACATAGGCAGTATATGGTTATTGAAATGCTTTTGACTTTTTGTTTCTTTTTTTTTTTTTTTACAAGCTTCAGCCCTATTAGGAAGGGTTTTCCAAGTAAGTAACATCTGTTGGCTTTTGTCAGCGATTAAATCGTTTCAGTTTAAATCTGTGGGTTTATGTCCATGCTCATAAATCGGAGTGTGTTGTCACAGTCCACACCTGCATGTTACTTTTTACTGTTCCCAGTAGGGAAATTACGCTGTGGAGAATAAAAGTGGTTTCTGATGCAGCGTTGTTATCCATCAGGCTTTTCCATCAGCTTTTATGTTTCTAATCCCCCCGCAGAACTGCAGAAGTATCAAGAAAAAAGAAAGAAGGAAGGAAAAAGCTGAAGAGATACCTGCTGATCGGTTTGGCAACCATTGGGGGCGGAACAGTGATTGGTGAGGCTGCCCTAGGCATTTTGGAGACTTGTTCCTGGACGTGTGCACAGCACCAGGGGCCGGGGGGGGGGCTGCTCTCTGAATTACTCACTCAGCAACAGAAGCCATCACACCTTTGAGCCCAAGCTCTAATTTTAATGCCTTCACTGCTTTTCTTTGCCAGGCTGAAGGTAGTATGTCACTTCAGATACCAAAAACCACCCCAAACAAACAAAACCAAACCCAAACAACCCAACAAAAGAAACCTCAAAGCCACAAGAAGTATTTTCAGCTACATAAAAATAAAACTGAAAGAATTAGCTGGAAAAGTTACTTGTGTAGTTTCACTGGCTGGGGGAAGTATTAAACTGAGGTTATCACCCTTCAGAAATGTTTTCTCCTCTTTTGTGTTAATAGAGGATCAGATCTTCAGCTGTAAATTCAAAATAGCATGAGACTAGATGGGTATTTCCTAAGCAAATAGGGCATAGCTCACCCCAGTCTCCCACACATTATTCCTTTGACTTTTAAATGATTCTTTGTTTTTACTGAAGTCAGTCAGAGTCTGCGCAGAGATGCAGGGCCTGGGGAGACTCTCCGTATGCCCCTCTATTGGTGATGCAAAACCACCATCATCTGTACTCAGCAGCATTAGCAGTACTCACGCAGCACAGAACAATGACTGCCTGGTTTTCTAAGTGGTCATAGTTTGGTGACAGTACTTGTTGCATCTTCAGGCTTGACAGGGGGTTTTGCAGCCCCTCTGGTTGCTGCGGGTTCTGCTGCTATCATCGGAAGTGCTGGAGCAGCTGCTTTAGGTTCGACTGCTGGAATTGCTGTCATGGCATCCCTTCTCGGAGCAGCTGGAGCTGGCCTTACGGGTAAGAGAGTGACCGCACACATTTCTCAGCTACTGAGGCACAGGATCGTGTCTGCAGATGCAGAGCTAGTGACTTAACTGAGCTCTGCAGAGCAAGGGAAGCAATTTGAGGTGTAATCTTACAACTGTGAAATGTTTATTTCAGTGCTGATTAAGATACTGTGTAGCCCCTGCCAAGCAAGTAGGAAAATAATACTTGGTACATGGTTAATGAGGGAAATGCTGCTTTGGATGAGAAGGATGCTGCCATGGAGAGCAGTGGCTCTCACAGCTGATGTCTGGCCTGCAGCAAAAGAGCCTTCTGCTGGGGTTCCTTCAGATCACACAAGCTCAGAAGGATCATGTTGGCTCCATCCAAGCTCTAAGTAATACATGGACTTGCTGAGGGTTTTGGAAAGTTAAAACCCCCCTCCAAATTACCCAAATAATTTCTTATGAACTTCTACTGCTAGCGGAGTCTGTCCTTGCTGTGTGATTTCTGACTCGTGTTTCTGCCTCGCTGTGTAGGATATAAGATGAAGAAGCGTGTCGGAGCCATAGAAGAGTTTGAATTCCTCCCACTTACTGAAGGAAAGCAGCTTCATATCACCATAGCAATTACTGGATGGCTCTGCACTGGCAAATACGGTAAGAACAAGATGAGGAAAGTCACGTCTGTTCCACTCCAGGCAGAGGTTGTGCTCTCGTAGAACCGTGTCTTCCCCGCACTTGCACGGCCTGGTAACTAAAACAGATTGACTCTCAACATAAGATGTTGTAACCAGATCTGCAATCCCAATCAAAATAGAGGAAAGAGAGAGGGCAGTAAATTGGTAGTGACAGTAGGATTTATAGCAATCATAGCAGATTGTTTCTGTTAATAAATGCTGTCTGGTTTTGCTAGGAAAGATCTGTTTGGGGTGGATGATGTCCAGAAGTAGTACAAAGTGTCTCACCTGTCTCTGAGACCTTATGTTTATTCTCCAGCAATTAACAGAAAAGAGCGTCTTTTTTCTTCCTCGCTATCTGCCAGCTAATGAGGTTTATTGGCAAGAAAGTTCTGTCTAGTAAATCCTGTTAAGCACAGCACTCAGGAGGCGAACCTACAGGCAGCAACCTTGAAAGGTCTGTAGTGTTTTAGTTTCCAGAATAGCTTGTCATATAAAATATGTCAACTGTCTGCTGACGTGTTCAACAACCTGACGGAACAGCTGCCAACTTATTCAGAAGCATCACAATTAACATTGGATATTGTTAATGCAGAAGGATGTCTCTGTCCTGTTGCTTGTAGGGTTGCAGCTTGCTGTCAGAGGAAGGTATTGTCACTTTGCAGTACTGCATTTTGGCTTTTTTCCTTGTCTGCTTGCCAGGGGTCCAAACCCTTGGGGTTGGAGGGCTCCCAGGCACTGTGACAAAGACAAGCGTCTCCCCTTCAGGAACCTTTTGGTGTCTGTTTGCCCTTAAAAGGGAGTTATAAATGAAATGCATTCTTCTTCCATAACTAGCAATCTGCTATAATGTTTAAAAAACAACTGTCAGCCATTTTCCTCCTCACAGCTGTGCCTGCCTGTTTACACACATGCATGACTTCTTAAAACAGCGGGACTGAGGACAGGAGTTTTGCAGCATCGTTACCTTGTGATTTTTGATCTCCCACTAGCTGCCTGTCTGTACGTTCATGGATCTGACAGTATATTGTGGTGCCATCTGGCATGGACTCTCTCATGCCTCAGCCTGCATATTCTGGGGAAGGAACAGTGTGGGAAGGGTTTCAGTTAATTAAAATGAAAATTCTGCTCTGTCCTTCAGAGTTCATCTGCCGTTAATAGCATTGCCAGGCCCATCCTGGCCACTTAGCAGCTACACTATAAACAGGAGAGAGTGTGGCTTAAAAAAATGTTCTTTCAGCTGAAAATTAGAGTTGCATACTGGAAATTATCCATTGTCTCTCGAACATCCAGATGCTGCTTTTGATTAGCAACTGGAGGGAAAAAATTAAACTGAAGTGGCTAACTAGCCTAAATGGCAAAGTAACAGTAATTGCAGTCTGAATCTGCACATGCAGATTCCTTGTTTTCAGACAGAGCCATTGCTGCAATCCGTGCCCATCTAACTGAAGTGCTGGGAAGATGCTCTGCCATAGATTTTGACAAGATTTTACATATTTTCCATGCTTCTGGTCCCACTGAACTCAGTCCATGCAGCCATTCAGCACTTCCTATTGCTCAGAATGGGCCCTCCTTTGGTCTATAGGAGAAGGTGGAGCTGCAGGACTTGACCTGACATCTGATGATAGGAGGAATGTCCTTAATACCTGACATAATTAGTGTTAACGACCATCTATCTCGGCAATCTCTGAGGGAATCAAATGGGTCGCAAAGCCTGAGCCTGTCCACACTGAAAACTTTGCCAAGGCAGCTAAAGCTGTGGCGTTACCTACAAAACTCAAACTTATTGTCAAACAGTGGAAACGTGGTGTCTGAAACTAACAGTATTTTTAAATATGATTCCTGATCATCACAGCATATGAGTACATTCCAGTGTCCTGACGGTTCTTTTCTGATCTCTGTTGGACTCATCTTGTCGGGTGTCAGCCCTGGTGCTTTTTCTGAACATGAATTCTGCCTTTGCACCCTCTCTCAGGGAGCTTCACAGCACCGTGGAGCAGCATGTTGCAGTCGAGTGAGCAGTATTGTCTGGCCTGGGAATCCAGGTACTTGATGGAGCTTGGCAACGCCTTAGATTCCCTGCTGAATGGTTTTGTGAACATGATGGCTCAGGAAGCCCTAAAATTCACTGTCTTGTCAGGTAAGAACCTACATTGTCTCAGACATGCTGGAGTGGCTCTTGTGCAGTTTGACTGTTGGTGTTTGTTTAAAGGAGCTTTCTGAAGCCAGGAAGATTCTGAGAAGGCATCTTCCCTTGGCAGTGTTGGCACCGCCCTGGCTGGAAAACCTCCTCTGCCACACCTGTAATTTAGATTTGCTTTCCTGGATTGCCGTGCCTATGTCAGTGACTCGTTCTTTTAAAATTACAGCTGGAAAACACCTTCCTTCACGAGTGACTGTGTTTATTTCTCTGGGTTATTACACTGCATTTTACTGCTTGACGTAAACTGTTCAAACAGGCAGGTTACATTCATGTGTAGCGTCTGTTTGGCTCCCTATCAGAACATCACATTCTTCCTTATCTTTAGTCTAGCAAAACATTTCTCAGATCAGCTCTTGAGAAAGAAGAACTGGAAATGACAGAAGGTCCTAGGTTTGGCTTTTAACTTCAGTGAACCGTCTTGCTTTTGATGTTTCCTAAGAGCAGCCCAGATTTGTGACTGTGCCATGCTGTTTGCTTTGTGTGTTGCAGGTATCGTAACGGCCTTGGCTTGGCCAGCTTCGCTCTTGACTGTCGCCAGTGTCATTGACAACCCCTGGGGAGTGTGTCTCCATCGCTCTGCTGAAGTAGGCAAGCACCTAGCGCATATCCTGCTCAGTCGACAGCAGGTAATCAGTTCGCTTTAATGTCTTAATCAATGATCTGGACGAGGGGATCGAGTGCACTCTCAGTCACTTTGCAGATGACACCAAGTTGGGTGGGAGTGTTACAGAGAGGTGGCGTTGGTCTCTTCTCCCAAGTGACAAGCTAGGACAAGAGACAACAGCCTCAAGTTGCACCAGAGGAGATTTAGATTGGGTATTAGGAAAAATGTCTTCTGGGAAAGGGCTGTCAGGCATTGGAATGGGCTGCCCAGGGAGGTGGTGGAGTCACCATGCCTGGAGGGACTTAAGGGACGTGTGGACAAGGTGCTGAATGACATGATTTAGTGGTGGTATTAGCAGTGCTGGGTTAATGGTTGGACTTGATATCAAGGGTCTTTTCCAGCCTAAAGATTCTATGATAATTGGGTAGAAGTTATCCAGGAATAATGGCTGGAAGGGATTTGGCCAACGGAGGTTAAGTTTTATAGTCATGCTAGTTAACTATGAAGTGGTATTTTTCCAGGGAGCCAAAAATCAGTAATAAACTGAAAAAGTGAAAAAATGCAGCATGAAGGTGACCAGCATGTAACTGGTTTATTGGGAAAAAAAATCGGAAGTCCCAAGTGAATCAGAGAAATCCTGCTCAGATTCTCTCCATTTAACCTAAAGCTTTTCTAAACAAAGAAAAAGAGATCCGGGTCATAAATGGCACGTGGCTTGGCCACCTCACGTACTGGAAATGTGAGAAGAGAAAGTAAAGACAGCTGAAAAGGAAAAGAGAATATGGAGTGTTTAAAATATCCACTGATAGTTCCGAGGCACTAGCAAAGAGAAGACGGCGCAGCGTCAGATGCACACTGAGCCATGATTTTGCCTACAGAGCAGTGGGATGGGCTGGTACCTGAAAGAAGTGGCAAACGTTCTTAAGCCTCCCTGAAAAGGCTTGCAAAAGAGATTTCTGCCCCCCAGAAGCCTGGCATTATTTGCTGGGCTATCGCTTCCGTGGAGGGAGGCTGTTTTCTGCTGGCCACGTGTTCACAGGCACGCTAGTCCTGTGTCTATTAGAGAGGAGCCCTGTGAGAGCCGTTGCCCCAGAGCTGTGTGTCATTAAAAACCATGTGAAACAGCAAAGTAGAAACAAACTTGATTTCTCATAAAAATACAATCCCGGGAAAGGCAATAAACTTTCTTTCATACAAGCCCTTTGTTTTGCCTGGGGGCATTTGTTACTGCCTTTTCAGCATTCGCTATTGTGAAAACACACATTCCGGTGTGCTGGAGCGTCTAAAAGTAGTGAGCGTGATGTCTAGGGAGTTCGTCGCACACCTGCTCCCTGGTTAGTGCAAAGGCCATTTTTCATTGTTGTTGAGATTAGGCTCCCTTTGATCTTACAGAAAATCTTCTTAGGCTGTTCAGAATAAAAGATTAGCCCACATAATTTTTTATAACAGCCACCAGCGCTGCTGCCATTCAGTCTGAAATCTAGAAGTGGTCAGTATTTTTGTATTTCAGCTGCTTCTGTTTATTGACACGTTTCTAGGAAAATTTTGTTCTGTGGATTAGGCTTTTCTTTGAAAATTTCTAAACAACGACGGTGAATGTTTTGTTTCTGTTTGAAACCTCTAATTTGTTGTAACTTCTGGTCATTGGATTCTTTCAATTCATTTTCTGAGTATCAAAAAAATACAAAATACTCAGATATACAGAATTCTGAATGTTGAACTGGGCATAACTTTACATAATGCCTTTGAAACCAACAAAATTGCTCGGGTGTTTAAAAGATGATGAGCAAGCGGTAGTGCTTTGGGTATCAGGGTGTTAGGGATCCTGTGGCCAGTCTCCTTCTGGGTCTAGGGTTGGGTTTGATGGTGTTTTCTCCTTTCCTTCTTTCTTAGGGAAAGCGACCTGTCACACTGATTGGCTTCAGTCTGGGTGCAAGAGTTATTTACTTCTGCCTGCAAGAAATGGCTCAAGAAAAAGGTAAAATACACCTTCTAACCTTTTCTCCTTTATTTTCCTTACTGCTGGTAGAGAAATTTCATTTCCAAGAGGAAGAGTTCTTCTGGAACAGCACTTGGGTCTTTTAGGATTGGTCAGAAACCTAAAAAAAATAGTTTGGAAATGCATTCAGAACCGAATTCTACTGTCATTTCCACCCGGTCAGTGGATTAAATCCGCTGTCTTCACTCGAGGTGCTCCGCTGTGTCGGTTTGGTCTCCAGTCTGTAAACAACAGCTTAACATTTTGTGACATTCGACTGCTAGATCAGTCCGCAAGCTGCCCCCACGCCACTGTGATCCTGGCAGAGGATGCTTTGCCTTTATTGGAAGCTCTGTAGGTATTGTATCTGCTTCCCTGAGCCCTCCCTTCCATTTAAGTCACTGAAATGCCACTGTCATCTGCTATTTTCATGGTAATTTTTCCCGAAGTCAAGTATAAAACCATCTGCCAGTTTATTACCCGTTGTGGTTCTGTTTATTAATAGATTCTATTTTTAATTTAGAAAAAGAATAAAATCAGTTGATGTAAATTGCATCTTGGAGTTGAGTCAGTAGTGAGTGTGTGTGTGCAGCCTGCCTTCCCCCCTACGTAGCTAATTTAATTCATTAACCATTTAGCCTCACGAAGAGCCGCTAATAAATAAGAAGCTTTATAAAGGAAAATGTTCAATAAAGCCCAAGAAGGTGGGAATAGAGTCAAGTGAGGACGGAGAAGGTTGGCATTTTTTCCACTGACAGCTGTGGACTACAACTTCACTTCTGGTTGAAGATACACAGGAATTGTGTTCTCAAAATAAATCTAATCAAATCCAGAGTGATCCTAATGGAGTTACGCTGAAGCCAGAGCGCAGATCCTAATCTGGGCCTAGATCTACAATTTTTGTGTCCTAAGAATGCCAAGGGCTGAGATATTTTCAGCCTTTTATTGAACAATCTGCAGTCTCTGGCTGGAATAACAGGGGAGCGTCGCTAAGTAATACGTGAAAGGAAATCATTAGAGGTCTTTAGGGTTGGCTGCCATTCTAAAGAAATCTAAGCATCGTAATTATGTATCATAGCAGCTCCCCACTGTACACTAATTTTTCAGTTCCTTAATTGAATTATGAAAGCTGAGCTGTTTGCAAGATGAAAAGCAGCATGTTTCGCGCAGATTGCCAAGGCGTTTTCGCATGCACATTCCAGCGCAAGCCACAGAAGGAATGGTGCTGGGACCTGGGACATCTGAGACTGATTTGGGTTGGACTTGGGTGTCTCGCACAAAAGCAATACGAGGCCTAGTCATGCAGGCCTTTTGTATCCAGATGGCAGTGGCTTTTCTGAGGACAAATAACTAATCACGGATTATCCAGCGAAACACTGTGGCAGAAAGTCAAATTCTGTTAAAAGAAAATACTCTTCTGCAAAGCAATTAAATAACCTTTGGGATACTTCATCACAAATGACTTTGGAAGCCAGAGCTTGGTAGGTTTCCAGAAAATGACACTGTAGCAGAAGATGTAGTAACAATCCATCAGAGCCAAGTTACTGCATGGGAAGATCATTGGGCTGATTTCTTCACCACGATTCCCATGCATTTTCGTAAATGAGATGTGTAAACTAATGAAAATTGGTAGTGGCCTGAACCTGAACCTTGAAACGACGCTTGACAGGAGTGAGGCGTCACCCACTGTGTATGTGTCTGACACTGATCGCGGTGTCCTATAGAATTATCTCTGATGTGCTTACGTACCAGGAGCACCGCTGCCAAACTCTGCCATGAAACACAGTCCTCACTGCCCTGAGCGCACTAATTCCACCCCTGCTCTCTTTTCAGTGAGGACTAACACGAGGGGATGCTTTCCTCTTTGCCCAGCGAGTTGTACCCTAAATGGAGAGCACAGCCCAGCTCCCTGTGACTGGTTGTGGACTCTGGGTCAGCTTCTCTCTTCCACACCTTTCCTGGACAAATCAGCGTACCAGTAGTTAAATTTTGACCATCGGTAATTGCTCCTCCCTCCCCCCCAACCCCCCCATTTTCCTGCTGTGCAGACTTTATTATTCTTAATCATATAAAAGCTTTGTAAACTGTGAAATACATTTAACTTATTTAGAGTGTCAGCACCTACGGTGGTCAGTGATCTGTTCTCAGGTTTCCGTCCCCCTCTGTCAGCATTCAAAGAAAATAAGTCTTTTTCAGCCAAGGCTGAACATTTTTGTTTTGAGCAAGAAATAAGCTGTACAAAGGACTGGAGAAACAAAAGCTTCTGGTACCTTGCCCAAATGTTCAGGATCCTGATGAATTAGCTGTTTGTTTATTCAGTTGGCTCACGCTGTGGCCATGGAATTTAGTACCTTGGTTGGAATGAGCTTCCCGTTCGCAAAGGCTCTGGGTTTCTTTTTCATTGCCCGTGATTATGGGAACCGGACTTTATTGCTCACAGATTACACTAACAAAATTGAATTGCTCTTTGCAGTTCTCCTGATTGGTGCAAAATTCGCCTGGCAATAAGAAATAATACCACAAGAGCTCGTTTGGGTTGTTGTCAGGTGCTGGGATTTACACGGCAGAGAAGGATGCAGGCACCTCAGGCAGCTCCGAGTCCTTTACTGCTGTTAGGGAAAGGAAACCAATTGATTTACATTTAAAAAGTCTAGTCAGGCAACACCTCTCCGTCATAACTTGGTGGGGTAGGCAGTCATTTTCACTTCCCCAGAAACTGCAGCATGTTATTTTACAAACTGCAGACGCCAGCCTGAGAATGGTTTAGAGGACGGAGCTGGGATGCTACACCCAGAAGTCCCCCAAAATGTGCGCTGCTGTGAATCTCATTTTACTGTATGGCATCAGGTGCTTGATCTCTCTTTATGAAGAAGATTTATGACTAGGTATTAAGACACTGTTTGGGAGTTTAGGGAAGGAGCAGAGCTGCCTAATATTTCTCATTCAATAATTATTTCTACTGAAACTCCCCAGCTGCAATTGTCTGATAAGAGAGGAAGATTTATCACGCTTAAAAGTCAACATTCCTTTTCAGCAAATCGTGCCCTGGGCATTCAGGTTAAAGTACCCTTCAGAAAATCAAACCAGTTTGATAGATTATCACTTGGTGTTGGCAAATGCCTTCATTGTTGCGAGTTCCCAATCAATATTCAGAATTTGAGAGTTTTCTGTTGCGTGTGGTCATGTTTTTCACCAGCTCAGCTCTAAGGACTGGTTGTGGGAAGAGGTTTTCGTGCTTAATGTATGACAACATTTGCTCACTCTGTGGAATGTCAGGCCCTTTCACCTATTCCAAAGCGTAGTAGGTCAGCTCTGTGCAAACCCAGATCAATATGTCTGTGGAAGGAACTTTCCACGGGTTTGCTGCTTGAACTGCAGCTTTCTGGGCAGAGGCCAGGCCGCTTCTCCCTCTTGCCATCAGCCTAGT
This sequence comes from Eurypyga helias, assembly GCF_000690775.1. Taxonomy (NCBI): domain Eukaryota; kingdom Metazoa; phylum Chordata; class Aves; order Eurypygiformes; family Eurypygidae; genus Eurypyga; species Eurypyga helias. The sequence goes on from NW_010259283.1 coordinate 22,725, forward strand.
TCCTTTCACTGTCTCAGGATGTCTGGTTTTCCTGTTTACTGACTCCAGCTGGGACTGCGGACACTTACACAAAATGATGTTTAAGATCCTCCTTTTCTTTGTTTTTGTCTTTAAACCACAGAAACGGTGATTTTTCCATTGCACATATCTGAATGTCCTCCTCCACATACATGTAAAGATGTATTTTCCTATCCGTCTTCTAAATGTGAGCTGCTCTGCTTTCATCTTAATAGATTCTCAAGGGATCATTGAAGACGTGGTCTTACTGGGAGCTCCAGTGGAAGGAGAAGCCAAGTACTGGAAAGCTATCACAAAAGTGGTGTCGGGCAGGATCATAAATGGTTATTGCAGGTCTGTACACGCTCAGTCCCCCAATTCATTATCCCTGTGTCACTTCAGAATGTACAGTTCAGTTTTGTACATTTATCCCTGCAGTCAGCTGGCTGGGTGCTTTTGTGTGCATCATGTGACATATTCCTAGGCCCCTTTAAATCTCAGCTTTTTGGAGAGGACTGGAAATACGGGTGTTAAATTCAATGACAGTTAAAGCACACAAATTCAAATCTATAAAAGCGTTGAGATACAATTCACTAGGGGCAGGTTGTGGGCAGCAGGGTGGGAAAATGGCAGTGGAAGTGACAGAGGTCAAGCAGACTGGAGGTTTTTTATATCTAGAGTCAGTTTCTGGGCAAGACAGTCCACATGAACAAGGTATTACAAAGGAGGTATAGGCGGAGTAGCTGTAGTGAATTTACTAAGGATGTGAACGAGCAGAAAGGTTACCTTGAAACCAAATATCAGCCCTTTAAAACTGCAGACAGCTGCTACACAGAGCTGAGAGAGCTGCTGGGTGAGAAGAGGGAGAGTCAGGGGCACGAAGCATCTGAAGCAATCTTACAAATGCTTCAAGTGACAGTATCAAATCTAATGACTGTGTATTGGAAGATAATTGTGACAAGAACACTGCTTACCACCACAATTAGAAGAGGGGAAATTAAAACGAAGGAATGAAGCAGGGAAGACTAAGAGCAGGGGAAAATAAATTGAGAAATAACCAGGCAAGAAGATGAGCAAAGAACGTGTAACCGCAAGTCACGACAGCTTATAACGCTGTGAGCCCTCAGGTCAAGGGCGGTTGAAAACGCTGGTGGTGCTTTCCCTATGCACGTACATATGTGTGCCTGCACACAGACGTGTAAGATGAGGGAGTGTTGTATTACTGAGCATCCAACGTTGTACGTTAACTTACAAAGAAGAACGAAAGAAATGCATTAGAAGCATTTGAAATTAAACCAACAAATTATTAATCCCATCTGTCAGGCTGAAAATTGTTGCTTTTGTCCTTTTGGGATCACAGGAGGTTTCATATATACCAGTTACAGTATTTCTTCACATGACATAAGGAAAAAGCAATTGCTGCCTCCTTGGGAGCGCTTCTGTGTTCCTCCAAGAAGCCATAAATGATAGCAATCGTTGCATATAACTGCATTTGCCCTGGCAAATACTGTTACTCCCTGTGTTAGACAAAAATCAGTTTCACTGCAAAAAGCTCAGTGCATTCATTTCCCATAATATAACAAAACCCCAAAAGATCTTGTTACAGTTTCAGAGCCTGCATGTGCTGTTGGAATGAAGCAGTGTGTGTGTTTGTGCCTCCATGCGTGCAGTGATTTGGTTAGTCCCTGCTTTGGCAAGCCCAAGTCTTGAATGTTGAATGAAAAACGATGTAGAAATCGTAGCTTGATGTTCACAAATAGGGAGAAGCAGGTGAGGAGACGGTCGGGAAATATTCCACCAGGCTGGTTCTCTACTTTGCTCTCAGCTGCTGGATTTGAGGATTATTCAGTTAGCATGAGGGGCAGCTAGAGGAGGTAACTGAGAGATACGGAGAATTTATGTGAGGATATTAGATATGAGGGAAGGATTATACAAACATTGTGGTAAGACCTCACCTGATTCTGCTTTCTCTCGCTTATACAAATCATGGCCTCATTCTGTCACTTTAGGAGGAAGTATTTAGGTCATATGAATTACATCGAACAGAATTCCTGCAAGATCAGATTTGGGCCCAGTTTGTCGAGCTTCAGTCCAGTGTAGCTCATCAGCTTTGGCTTTGAAGTCTGAAAGGATGTGGAGAGTGAAAGCCAGCTGTCAGAGCTGTCCCATCTGATTTCACAGCAGGGTTACAAATTCCTAGTGGGAATCTTTAACCAAATCAGACAGACTCACTCAGCTTTTGAAAGAACCCGTGCCCGAGTAGCGTAGATGCATCTCGGAGATTTTGCAGAGATCTGCATAGACTTACAACACCGAGGATAGACCATTTTGGAGTGGACAGGAGCAGCCAGAAACGGCCACTTGTGCAGATGCGTTCACCTGCTGCCCTCACAAAGGCCACTCGCACCCAACTTCAGTCCTACTCTGTAGAGCAGAGTGGCGTTTAGGTACCCAGATTTTAGGCTGTTGCTCAGTGCAGGAGAAGAGTTTATAAATTTCCAAAGGACACATTGCCTTCTCTCATCGTGCTGTAGTCTACCCTGGAACTGTCACAGTGATTTATGGCAATACTTTACTGTGGGAACAAACTCTTCCTAGGTCTGTCATTGAAACCATGTATTTGTACAGTACCTATAAATCAGGAGCACTCTGAGGAGCTCCACAGTTGATATTTATGTCAGGAAAAGGGTATTGTAGGCCTCATCATGCTTACAGCTGTCTACAGGCTGGAGAACTTCTGCCTATTAGTGCCTTAAAAAGATTAAATATGTGAATGTATTGCAATCCCTAAGCAAATACAGAAATAAATAGAAAGGTTGGATATTTAAACCATGTCATGAGACTACACCCATGAATCAGGATTAAACTCAGACTTACACTGCTGTGTCCCAGGAACCTGCCCTGAATTTGGCAACTGCTGATTCCCACGTCAGACAAAGCTGAAGCAGGTCTTGGGCCAGACATCCATCTGCTTCCCAGCCCTTCTACTCTCCTCGTGGTCTGAGGAGTCACATATTGCATTGGTTTGGCAATATGTGATTTATTCACGCTGCAATTCTGCTCTGCTCCTAGGGGGGACTGGCTGCTGCGGTTTGTATACAGAACCTCTTCTGTCCAGATCAACGTTGCAGGCCTCCAGCCAGTCGACTTGGATGACAGGAGGATGGTAAACATGGACCTCTCGTCTGTAGTAAGTAGTGCTTCTTATATTCTCAGTTTTTTCCCTCAGTCCTTGGCTTGCAGCACTGCAACCTCCCACTCACTGTTTAGGGGAAGACGGGATACTGAAGAGAGCACCTCTGTGTACATTGTCCCAGACTCATCTCAGACTTCACTATAGATTTTGCTGGCCCAGCTCACACTCAGTATTGAGCAAAATAATGAGAATTTGCCTCTTTTGTTGGATAAGTTTGAGGGGGTTTTTTCTGGGTTTGAGATATCTCATACTGGAGACAGCAAATGCCATTATTCTCCAAGAAAGACCTTGCTGTCCTGCAAGCTCCGGATCGGCAGGTAGGTAGGGTCAGCAGCTGGGGAAACCTGGAGCTCAAACAAACGACGGCAGAGCATGTGCAACCTGCAATCTTATCTTGGCGGAGCCTTCAACACTGTTCAGGTTCATACAGGGGCAAGTTCATGGGCCTTGTACCTTGGTCCCCTGGGCTGCGTTGACGCCATGGTGGAGGAGCCGGTTTGTAATTACAGAAGCTCTGCGATATCGATGGTTGGTCCAGGCTGGGGCTGCTGCCTTTTTGGAGTGTAGATCTCCAGGAAGCAGGAAGAGATTCACCTGTATGTCTGGTAGACGTTTAGTTTCCTCCAAGCTATCTGGTGTCATTAATGATAAGCCACTCTTATGTCTAGCAATATTCAAATCGATCACCGTAAGCAAACTAGTGATCTCATTGCCTTATCTTTACTCATGAGTGAGCTCTTCCGCAGAAAACTATGCAGAACTTACATGTGAATATTCACATTCACAGTAGTCTTGGACATCCAATCTTGTTTTATTGTATCTTAATGTTTTAACTCATTTTTCACTCTGCAAACTGGACTGGAAGATGCTCAGCACAAAGCTCAGGCTAATTCCATGGTCATTGCTCCTGACATGACTCCTCCAGAATGTCCCCACAGGCTGGTAGGGATCGTCAGCGTTGCTCTGGAGCCAGACAATTTAAAGTGCTTTCAGATTTTTTGGAGCACCAGCCTGCTGAGCCTGTAAATACCCAACTGTTACCAGCTCATCTCATTCATTGTAACTGAGCTCTGTACAGCCCTTGCCAGAAAACACAGGGCTTAATGCTGTACAGATAACGTAGAGAGACTGCAGAACAAAATACAGGCTTCCCAGAAGGAAGCGGTATGTCGAGGCTTTTAAACATGGTCCAGCGCTGTAGCTGTCCTTGTATCTTTGCATCTTGCTGGGCTGTCTCAGTTAGCACTTCCACATGCTCCCACATCCCTTTTATCGCCGTCCCCAGAGTTGCCATTCCTCACTTGCGAGCCATGACATCTGTTGCGGGCATGGAAATAAAAACGGCCAAAGATGTCAAGCCATGGTGGCACTGGGGTGACTTTTCCTGTTAGTTCAGTCCATGTTGCTCTCCTCTTTTTGACTTCTCTTCAGAGACCCTCTTTCTGCTGACCTTCTGCTTCCTGAGCTTTGAACCCCCCTAGAATCCTGCAGACTTGCTCCTGCCTGGCTGGCAGCAGCCTCTCCGTTTTTCCCCAGAGGAGCAGTATTTACATTTCAGCTCAGTGAATAATGGTTGCAGAGCTGCTATCTGCTAATCTTCTATTGTTGTGCATCTGTATCCCTGCTGCACGATGCCAGCAGACAATCCCAGCATCCCAGCGCTGTCCTCATTGCAGAAAGAGCTGACACTTTCACTTGCTTAATCTTACTGCAAAAGATTGGGGGGAGGAGGGAAGAGCAGCAGTATTTACATTTCAGCTCAGTGAATAATGGTTGCAGAGCTGCTATCTGCTAATCTTCTATTGTTGTGCATCTGTATCCCTGCTGCACGATGCCAGCAGACAATCCCAGCATCCCAGCGCTGTCCTCATTGCAGAAAGAGCTGACACTTTCACTTGCTTAATCTTACTGCAAAAGATTGGGGGGAGGAGGGAAGAGCAGAGCAGTATTAAGTAGGTGTCATTCTCTTGATCTATTTTCCAGACCATGGAGCTTTATGAAAAGAAATACAGTGCATTCTGGGGAAGATTTTAAAAGTAAAAGGAGCAAGACTGGGGAAGAAAATATTCAGGGACAGTATTTTTTAAAGTGGCAAGAAAGCGAAGGTGGATTTTGCTGCAAATATAGTGCAGTAGCATAAGAGAACTATAGAGGGGGGCATTTTCTGTAATGGGTACCAGCTCCATCCCTGCCAGTGCCCTTGGTGGAGGTCTGCGTGAGCCTCCTGCCGGGAATGAGAAAGGACAAGCTGTGAGAGAAGAATAAACCATACATGATGCAACGGTGTGCAGATATTGTGCAGGCAGCCACAGGATTTTAGGCATCTCCCAGTCCATCCATGATGAAAACTGGACTGGATCCAAAGGGCTTGGTTCTCTTTGCTGTGGCAACATCAGAATCCTCAAATGAGTGGAGGACTAAGAGACCTCAGTATAAATGGGAGTTCACCCCCAAGGCATTTATTGCTTGTCTCTCTTGATTAGTATGTTTTTTATCTGACTGTCAGTAAAAAAATGGAGAGAAAAATGTCCTCCCACTCAGCAAATGCCGTTATAAAAGCCTTCCTAATGGTTACAATGGGACTGATTTATTCCGTAGATTTATTTGACAGCACCTGTTAGAAAGACTGAGGAAGTAATTGAGCTGTAGTGTATTGGATTGATTGGTGTTTGTTCAAATGGGATATTGTAGATTACATTTTGCATTAACATTTGAATACTGCAGAAATGCTGAGAGTCAGAACGCAGGAAGAGCATGTTCACAGGGGCTCATAAGTCAAGAAAGTGTTCCTCTGGGCAGTTTTACCACAGCAGAATCCAGGGATGAACTTGTGAGCTCGGGAATGCCTTGCTGAAGTCTAGTAGAGAGCATGGGTGGATCGTGACAATTAGCACAGAGGTCAGTACTGTTCCTTCGTTAGTCCAGTGTGAAAATTGTTGCAAAGATCTTCAGACTGATTAAGTTTTGCATCGACTTCAGAACTCTCTCTTTTCCCGTGCTTTCGACGGCAGCTACATTTTCCTTTTCTTATTCCTCAACACGTCGTCTGGATGGCAGCTGCTGGCGCTCACTAATTCCGATAAAGGCAACACAGCTCAGAGTAAACCCCTCCTTATCAAACACGTGGAATGCCAGCGCCGTGCTCCGTACAGCCTGCAGATAAAGAGACAAAGTACTCTTATCTCCAGAGCCGTGGTAGGTAGAGACACAACATGCTGAGGCATTTCCCAGCCGGGCTCTTCTCCTGCAGCATCTCTGCACAAGGGAAGGTGAGACAGCAGAGCAGCTTTGGAGAATGATCTGTGCTGCACATCAGCACACCTTTGCTTTTTCCCTCTGAGGTACCTCAGAAGCTTTTTCCCTCTTCTTTTCTTTGCTGCTGTAACTGAGCAGTGGGAAAGCTCTCTTTATGACAGTGATTAAAACCCCGGAATAACTGAGCTCGCTTTCCAAAAGCCCGCTCCGAAGAGGGGCCTGGTATTCCCATTATGAGGGAAGGCAAACAGCTTCAAGGCAGCCTGGCCTTCAGCCAGGCAGGTACACAGCATACATAAATACCAAAAGCAGATGAAAAATCTAATTTTGTGAAATCCAACTGATTTGGTACTTCTGTGAGTCAGGCTGATTTTTCCCCAAATACATTATACTGTGGGATTTTTCCCCTGTATTCCTAGGACTTGCAGCAAACAGTTAGCTGTGGTTACAAAACGTGGATTAATTAAGAACCCTGGGGAGTTCAAAAGGCAAAAGGTTGCCTGTGTCTCATGACACCTTTGTTTCACGTGTTTCAAATGAGCAGTGCCACCTCCCATGGTGACAGGCATTAGCAGGATCAGAAGAGCAACAGCTGGGAGCAGAACTCTGCTCCAGGCAGCAGCTCTAAGGAGTCTGGAGAGCATTTTTTCACATTGGGGGGATCTTTGTGGAGTCTGTGTGGAAACAAGTCTTTTTTTTTCTGCTGGGCTACAAGGTCTCAGGGATGATTTTTCCCTTTCTGTGTGGCCCTGTGACCCTGGAGTCATCAATGGCTTAGTCTTCTGTGATCCTTCTTGCTGTTGATTTGGGAACTCTGAGAAATCGCACATGAAATACATATTAAACACATTTTTCCCTTGGGGATGCGAGCAGAGGGTGCTGGCAATGTCAGTATGTTAGAACAGAGGAAGATGCTGAAAAAGTGTTTTCAAAAAAAAGTGCAAATGGAGCCATTAATAACTTGCAGTTTGTTTTCGCTTTATGGCAGACAGCAACTCAAAAGGCTGGTTCTTCCTTGCTGCAACACAGATGTACTGCTTGATCCTGATGTGCTCTTTGGAAGGCTGGGGATATTTAGCTGCTTCTAACAGGCAGAGAGAACCATTTCATAGCGCTCCTCGAGCATTGATTTCCTAAGTCTGCTGCCAAAATTCCCATGGGCGCTGCCACTCAGAAGCAGTGTGGTGCCGTAGCAGCACAGCCTTCCCGCAGATTTATTGAAGTAATGTTCCCAGTTCCTCCATTGTGCCTGGAACGTGTGTGCATCATTTCACGGTGGGTTTCCACAACATCTGGTTGAGTCCATGCAGTATTTGGACACCCCAACTTCCCTGGGCAAAGCTGGATTTCTAGGATTGCACCCATCTCCTTTGGAAAAGCTGAGTTTACCAAGTGCCATGTTTTAGAAAAACGCAAGTTTATGTTTACATCCACAAGGACAGGGAGGGACAGGACAAGGTGTAACTGGTTTAAACTGAAAGAGGGAGATTGTAATTGGACATCAGGAAGAAATCCTTCCCGCAGAGGGTGGTGAGGCACTGGGACAGGTTGCCCAGAGATGTTGTGGATGCCCCAGCCCTGGGAGTGTCCAAGGCCAGGCTGGATGAGGCTTGGAGCAACCTGGTCTAGTGGAAGGTGTCCCTGCCCATGGCAGGGGGTGGGACTGGGTGGTCTTCAAGGTCCCTTCAACCCAAACCATTCTGTGATTCTGTGATCTAATACAATTCACCATATTGGAATTTGCTACTCCATTTGAGTAACCAGCAAGTTTTAATGCCATCTTTCTCCTGTGGAGCGTTACAACTCGCATGACTTAGCACCTTCTATAGATTTTCTCTTACACTTTACAAATCAGAGCACCTTGCATTTGAAAATAGGACTGTTCTTGCAAAGTCGGGCATTGCAGGCTCTGTTCCTGACAGGTTTGCCGTGAACAGGTTTGTAGCTGTTGACTTGGCAAGCAGCTATCCCGATCACACAGCCCTTACTCAAGCAAAACTGCCGGCAAAAGCAGCGGGAGTTTTCCCTAAGTAGTGTTAATAATGTTGGATTCTGCGCGAGTGGCTACACAACGCACAGTAAGGTGAATTAAAGATAGAGAATTCAGCTGTCTTAACGCTAATTCGTTATCGTTTCTGTGTTCTGAGCTTCATTTCTAACCTCTTCAGCTGCCGTGGAAAGAAAATTCGGTTGCAACATCCAATTAGAAGTGTTAATGAAGGGGAAGAGCGACTTAGCTGACAGGAAGGTTTTGTCCTGTAGCACAGTTTCAGCTCATGTCTTTGAGATCCTGCAATTACGGCACGATATTATTTATATTAGCTGTGCGGAGCTGAAACCCCGTGAAGCTTATTGCTGCCTGCTGCCCCAGTGACACGAGGGTAAGGCAAGGTCTTAAACGTCGCTGCTGATTCCGGTGGGATGGATTTGTAGGTCGCGTTGCTAAGGAGTAGTAATGTTGCACTACTCCGTGGCTGTTGAAATGTCCCAAATGCCCAAGACTTCTTGCTCAGATACATTATTACCATCAACTCATGAAGGAGATTAAGGGATGGATAAACTGAGAACAGGTCATTGTCCCCACAGACAGCCAAAATTCCCTTAGTTAACCAAAAGGGGTCTTTTTTTGTGAGAAGCCGCTTTGAAAGCCGTAAAGATGGTAACATTTCAGCTGCCAAATCTAGTGTATTCCCTGAGCAAGATGGGGAGAGGAAGGGGGATCCATCCCTTTTGGTGTTAAAAAGGAGTCATTTGCTGCTGCAGGCAGGTCCTCTTACATCATCCTGATGATGGAGACTGAATCTCATCTCAGTGTTTTCATCTAGACTCTTGAAAAATCCCTCACATCTCTGTCTTGATCTATAGGGCGGATATTTTGGGTCACTCATGGGCTGCTGTAGTTCATAATATCAGATATCTGGGTCCCCCAAGGTATTTTTAGGAACAGTCCAACTCAGTCTATCAATCCATTTTATTTTGGGGATCTCTTTATCACCGAGGCCCAAGAGATTATGTTGAAATCATTCCCCAGTGATAACTACATGCACAGTTTATGCTGGGCCTTTTAAGATATTCTTTATACCATCTAATTTAAATAATTTCCACTTGGATTAGCACTGAAAAATAAGTATTTGATTACAGCCACCTTAAAAGTGAGTGGCATGTTTTGCAACTTTGATAGAGCTGGGAAGACTCTTGAGTGTTCAGACACCAACCTAATAGCTGAAGAATGGATTCTACTTCTGGCAGTCATCAGAGCATCAGCCAAAAACCAGTCAACAGCAGCTCTGGAAGCAGTTGACAGATCCATGGAGGTGGCCGTTGCCTTCAGCGGGCTGGCCGGGCATGCGGAGTGCGTTACCTGTGAGCAGGACATTTGTGAAGGCACCTTTCCCTCACAACTCTCTCATGGGCTCTCATTAATTCAGAATTTATAAACAGCATTTTCTCTGAATTGTCAGCATTGACACGATCCCACAAAAGGTAGCAAAGTTTGATGGAAAAAGTTATCGCGTTGGTGGGAAATTGGCCCGGGTGCTGTGGTGTGAGGTGAGAATGATGTGATCAGTGAGACTGCTTGTAGAAATTAAAGTCTTGCTCAGGAGATGTGGCTGTAGTTAAAGGAGAAATCTTACCAGTCAAGTTAGTTTTTAAAACGCGAAGAAAAATAAGAATCGAGCGACTTTTAGTCTATTCACAAGGGTTGCAGTTGTGCGAAGGGATGATTTAGAAGCAAAGCCTTTTAGCTTCAGCTGAATCATGCTCCAATCTTTATTCCATCAGTTTTGTGGAGCAGAAATAGAAACATGAAAGAGGAATAATGCAAATGACACTGGCAGTATTTTCAAAATAAATTCAGCTCTGTAAAGTTTTCCTCAAATACATTTTTCTTAGCTTCTCCTCGGCTACAGACCAGGGCCCTGATGCTCAGGATGTACCCGTCGCGCAAGGCAGGACTTGCCGCAGGTGCCAAATTCACAGTTTTAAAGGAATCCATTTACATTCCCGCTTCTGAATTCGCGGATGTGTTTGCTGTTCTCACTTCTGGAAAAACGTTTTTTCCTAAGAACCCAAACAGAAGAATTTTATTTCTATTTTAACTTAATTCAGCCACCTTTCAAGGTTTGTTTAATCTTCTGGTTCTCACTATGGGAATCTGCTCTGCCACTGGCTTTGGCCAGCTCCAGCTGTATTCCCCTGCCTCCGCGGTGTTAGGGCTTTCCCGTAAGCTTTCAGAAAACTATGGAAAACAGATCGGACGTTTTCTGCCAGGCTGACTGCCCTCTGTCACGCACGGCATGCCCAGCCCTTGGAATTAAGGCTTAGGCTGACACGTGGGAATAACTCGGAGCAGAGGAGCCTACCAGCCTGGCAGAGATGACTGCGCTTTGAGTGATAACCTGGCACGGCGTGGGAGTCCTGTAATCAGTCAGTCCTTGCCACCATCTGGAAGGGGAGGGCTGCACGGGTTCAGAGGCAGGATCCACACCCAGGGATTTTTGGAAAGCGATAACTGGCATTTGAGTTTTCTTCTCTTCTTTATCAGTGCTGTCCCAGAACCGGCTGGCAGTTTATTTCGGGGCGCAGGGTTGAACCCCAGTTTTCGTCCTGACCGACTGATTCCCTGCCTCTTCTGCAAACAGAGGGTAAACCCAAGAGCTGACCTGGCAATAACCAGAGTTGCTGAGCTGGCTCTGTTGAGATGTGCCACCCGGAGGCAGTTTGCATTTCATTATGTGTGTACACAGCGTGTCTGACACGCCAGCGGGAAGAAAGGGCTGCTGGAAAGTGAGGTGTGATTATTATCAGAGCTTCAGAAGCTGCAGCTCACTCTGTTAACTCTTCTCACCCCACACAAAAAATACCATTTTCTATTCAAGCAGATAATATTTGTCAAAAGGGAATCCTGCAACTGTGATGTAGTTGTTCCCGAAGGTGCTCTGGAGAGAGGTTCTAACCTGAGGGCAAGTTTTCCTGCATGATGAAGTTGCACTTTGGAAGTGACGGGCTGAAAACAAACCGAAGAGGTGAAATTCTCCGCCGTATGAATGACCTGCGCTCCTGCCATTTGCCGAGTACCTGCGAATCCTCCGCTCGCGCTGCATGCCTCACGCTCCACTGTAATTCTCCTTCCATCCATAGGATGTTTGGGCAGGAGAGCAGGAGGAAGGCAGAGCCCAGCTGCTCGCTCCTTGCTCTCTCCCGGCAGGCAGCAGAGAGGCCAAAGGGACTTTGAGGCGAGCTCTTGCCAGCTGCGCATCCCTGCAAAGCCAACAGCTTTGCGAGCTGTGCCAGGCTCGGGAGTCGGGGTGTGCCCTTTGCGTTGGCTGCTTGGAATGGGTGGGGGAGCCCTTTTGGAAGGAAACTGGGCAGGATCTTAGAACAGTTGCTCTGGAGCGAGCAAAGACTTCTCCTGCCATATCGAACAGAGTAATATTGTGACACCCAGCGTAGTGACGGAGTAGAAGTCTCGCCTGTGTTCACGCACATCTGTGGCAGAGCCGTGATCATAGGTAGTATCCCTCTTCTCCCACGTCCTTTCTCTCTCTGCCACTTGGCAGAGTCCCCAGGCAGCCCCTCTGCGCCGTGGGGGACACCGTGGGTTCCTATAGCCCAGAATCTGAGAGAAACCGAGATTCTTCCTCTCCTAAAGAGCTGATCTTCACAGGTGGATCCTGCGTCAGCCCTTTATCTGTTCTTTCGCAACGCTGGGGAGAGCCAACCACAAAGGCAGTCGTGAAGATTGCACCAGCTTACGCTAACGGAGAGAGCTGCTCGGGAACTGCAAATGGATTCCATTATCCCCTCTTCTCCGATGCCCCGGTCTCTGTCCCCTCGCCCTCTCCACCTGCAAGTGCTGTCATCGACAGGGAGAGCAGCATCGGGTAGGGCGGTGAGCTGAGGGCAGGCCCAGGAGTGGCATTATTTGTTTTCAAAACTCCCATAAATCCAACTGGGGTTTTATGGCACTGTAACCACAGGCATTATTATACCAAACAAAACGACTTCAGTTTGAGTTTAATAGAGGCAGCTGATCCTGCTCAGTGACATTTTTGACACTTTTGGGTGGATTTGAACTTTAAAACCTTCTCAAACTCACCGAATCCTTTTCAGCTGACTGATGGATCCACCGTCATCTTGGTCCTTCGGAGATCCTCCTGAGCACAGGCAGGCACAGCGTCATCCTGCAGCAGGCACAGCGATGCAGGCAGCTGCCTTGGGGTTTCCAGTGAGTCAAAGCAACCAAGAAACGGGGTACAGCAGGGGGGAAGTCACCGAAGCAGGCTGATAAACCTGCCCCGCTGTTTTCATTTCCTTGTAACAAGCATAAATACTGTTTGCTTTGGTTACAGGAACACTTCTCTGTTTCTTTTGAAATCCCTTCTGTACTTTGTTCTGACAAATATTCAAACAAATTCTTTTTCCCTTTAAAGTTTTTGTTGTCCCTTAGATGCTCCCATCCCTCCTCCAGCACAGCCTACCCAGCGGAGGAATTCAGCTTCTGATTGCAGATGAAAACAGGCTTTTGAGAGATGGAATTGCAGAATTTTCCCACCAGGATGGCTGCACGGCTTTACAGTGGCAAAGCAATTTGTTGGCTGTTCTCTTGCTGATGATACTTAATGCCACAGGATGGCAGAGAAAGCCCTACTTCCTCTGGGCCTTCTCAGGGCTCGTGTTGGTCTGGCTTTATGGAATCCTCTCCTGGGCTATCCTGGAAATATGAATGGGTTTCCTTGGAAGGGGTTTAGTGGCATTAGCAGCCCTGCAGTAAGGGACAGACTCTGAGGAGGTCTCAGCTTCTCTTTTGGCTGCATGAGGCAAGGCTGGGCTCATTGGAATTGCTCATACCCAGTTGTCTCTCAGTGATCGTGGTGCTCAGGGAATAGGAATTCCCTGTTGCTTTAGTGGAAGCTGCTGGATATGAGGAGTTAGGAAAATCTAGTCCTTACTGGGGGAGAGGTAGTTTGTTCTGACTGATGACTGGGCAACATAAGGGGCTGAGAAATCCCCGAGCGCTGACCAGGGCAGGTAGACTGTAAGGACTGTAGAAGTTTCGGAGTACAGCAAACCAAGAGACTTCAGCAACCCCTCCCAGGATGTCCATTTCCTTCTTGTTTCTCTCCCCTCATCCAACACCCTGCTCTTTTCTCTACCACCAAGCCCCCCTTCTGAGTAGTAAAAAGTTCCTACTTTTTCAGAGAACAATGTACACATCTTAACAGTCAGTTCATTAGTCCTTCAATGGCTTATTTTAATTAACTAATCTGCTCAAAACATCAAGAGCCTGTTGAGCCATCTGGACTGATTCAAGTCGCATATTGCATTACTAATGTGCTGATTAAATCCTTCGTTTTGCTCCAAGTCCTAAGCTCATCCAAATGTTACCACTCCAGAGCTGCTTCCCGCAAGCTAGGAGGGTTGAATTTTGCCTGTGCGGGAAAGGAGGTTTGCTTTAGGCCGGGGTAGAGGGGTGCTGGTAACCCTGGTTGCTGGCGTAGCGTGGAAGGACTGCCCTGAGCAAGTGGGGAGCAGAGCAGAGGGTCCACGGTTGGGTGTCTTTGCTCTGCAAAGAGCTCTTGCCATCTTGTAGGAGCAAACAGCCCCTTCCTGGGGCTGGAGAGCAGGAAACCTGGGACTGCGGTGCTGGGTATTCCCTCCTGTGGAAATTCCCTAATGACTAGCAAGAGTTGGGAAAGTAAGAGGCGGTGTTGCCTGAGACGGCTTGCTGGCTGGGTCAGGAAGGATTTAAACTGTTAGATATAGGAATTATCCAAGATATAAATATCTTGGGATGCCCATCATGCCCCTTTGCTGAAGTCTACAGGCCAGCTGACGAGCGTACCGTCAAAATAGCCTCGCCTCTGCCTGACGGCCGTTTCCTCTCCACAAAAACCCCACTATAAACCCACCTCGGGATTCTTTGCTCCCAAGCTCTTCCTCCTGTCTTGGCTGTGAGTACAAGAGCAAGGGAGATCTGAAGGCTGGTCTTAGTAGGATCTCGGCTGTCGCTTCTTCAAACCCTCGGCTTGCGCAGGACACCTGAAAGGGAGAAGGCAGTTTCTGCCTTTCCAGACAGGTAGCACATGGCAAAAATAACCCACAGCGGGGGGTTTCTCTCCCTCCTGTGCCCTGACTGGAAGAATGCATTCCAATATCCATCTCAGAAGGGTTTATCTTATCGTGGAAATCACTTTACAATGAAAATGCATGAGGTTTTGCATGTACTGTTGATTTTAATTGGGTTTGTGAACCCATAACTCTCAGACTCCCAGTTTTATATGGTGTGGGACAGAGGAGTACACCTTCCAGCCAAGAACCTTGACACGCTTGGTAGCTGTTGTGAGATTTAATGGCTATATCCTCACTTAACTAAGATAATCTTTGCTTTTACGAGGGAGCTACGGCATGGGGAGGATATATGATTTATCAGAGAACAGGGGGTTGAACTAAGACAGCTCGGCTCCTACCTGGGTGTCTCTCACCATGGCAGATCATCTCCTCTCCTGCCCTCGTGGCACCCAGAATACAGGGTTTTGTCACTTGGCTGTGTCCAAGCATTTAAACACAGGTCTGTCAGAGGAAAAACAACCCTGCAGCAGCGTGTGCCACAAAGGGTGCAGCCAGGTCAGGTTATTCAGTGGACGGCTGCATTTTTCAGTCCTTATTCTTTCAGAGCTAAAACCCAGTCTCACGGCAGCGGTGGCTTGTGAGAGGAAGGACTCGACTGAGCTGGGCTCCCTGCAGCTTCCCTACTCACAGGCCTCTTCTTGTTGCTTGCAGGTAAACGGCCACCTGGACTACATGAAGCAAATGGACACGATCCTAAAAGCTGTGGGCGTTAAAACCAAGGAGTGTCGGCTCGACGAGAAGGGCAGCGGCAGTCCTTTCCCCCCTCTAGCCAAGACATCGCAGCGGGCGGCAGACAGCGAGGCTGGGGAAGAGGAAGACGCCGCACGAGAGAAGGATGCAGCTGAGGGTGAGGCTCTCCCAGCCAGCCGTGCGCACCGCCGTGATTCCTCCAGCTGTCCCTTGGGAGAATCCGCGCTCCCCTGCCCAGGCTCTTTGAACAGCAGGGACTGCAAGAGTCAGGCGGCGGGCGAAGGAGCCCATTAGAGCTCTTTGTGTTGGGAGAGATGCTCAGCCAGCACTAAAACTGCTTTCAAAGTGCTGTCTGTTGCACTGGGATTCCCCAGGGAGCGTCGGTAGAGCCGGCAGAGCCGTAGCTGCAGTTTGCAGACCCTCCTGAGAGCCTGGAGCGTGGCACCAGCATGGCACTGGATCAAAGCTTTCGAAGCAGCCACCCACAGCATCTCCCACGGACGAGAAAGGGCTGATTCCTGCCTGAATCAGCATTGCTTCTCAGGAAGCGGCAGCACTTCCCTCCTCACACAAATTGGGTTTGTTCTTGAGGGAGGCAGCTGTCACCATTAGGGACAGCGTCTCTGCTACGTAACTCTTGGGTTGTGGGTATTTTTAAGCATATTGTGGGGCTCGTCACTAGGAAATTAAAACCAGTTTTCCACCAGTGGGTCAGTTTGGCTTTTGGTTTTCACGTCAGCAGGTGTGTCACATGCTCCTGCTGCCCAGCGCCGTACCTCGGCGTCCGCGCTCCGGCTCTGCTAACCGGGGAGGCGAAAAGCTCAGGCTACCTGGCTTCACTCCTCCATCTGCTGCAGGTTTGCTGCCAGGGCTTGGGCACTCGCCAGTCAGCAAGACTACGTGTGAGCTGATGGCACTGAGCGTTCGAGGCCTCGTTATTATTAGAAACGTGCTTTGAGTCCCTAGGTGAGAGACAGCAGAAGAAACAGAGTGGGCTTTTTTACGGCTTGTTACTTTGGGAAACTTCCTCCCGGGCTTTGCAAGCCAGCAACCCACGGAGACTTTCGTTTGGTGTCCCACACACATCTCCAGCCTTAAAAGCCCCCTCTAGACGTATTTTAAATTGGCTTAGAATACAACCGATCCTTGGCACAGGATGAACACGAATCTGTTTGATTTCTGCTTCCTTCCGTCACAGCGAATTGGCATCCGCTCTCTTCTCCCTCGGTCGCAGGCCGGAGAGAGGGACACAGCTTTACATCCCCTGCCATGCAGTCTTCCCAAACCGTATGGGACTGATCCACATCTTCCATAAAAGGTCCTTTTCTGGCCTGTTTTGCTGCTCAGCCCAAGAAAATGCCATCTAGGAGGAGGGTGGCAGGAGGATAAACCCCTCCTGGGAACACCTCTGTGTTCTTCTGGTTTAAAACAAGGGCTGGTGGGCGTAAACACCTTCCCCCATCCCGCTCTGGAAGCTCTCGCTGCCTCACGAAGGGGGAAATGGCGATTGCAGCTTCCAATTTCGATTCACACAAACTCCCCCTCCTCCCTCCCCCTTCCAGCAGCTCCTTTAATAACCACCTCTCCTTTCCTTCCCGAGCTTTCTGCACGCCTTACCTGCAGATTATTCCTCCCGGAGCTGAAAGGCGGCTGTTGGCGGGGGCGGCAGCGTGACCTGGCAGAGTGACCTGGCAGCTTTGGGTACAGCGCCCGGCTTTCCCTCTCGCCAGTTCTCCGATTCTGGCTGCAGAGCGATGGGAGACGTCTCCGGGACAGGCTGTGGGGCTGTTCTGCCCTCGGCTGCAGGAGAGGGATGCGGTCTCTCCGCCGTCATCAGAGGATCTGCCCGCTAGCAAACTAGGAAGAATTGGCTGGATGAGAGGAGCGTGTTACTGCTTTTGAAGGTTTGGCTTGAAGAAGCGCTCTCTCTGTCCCTCTCCTGAAGGCTCTGCCCGCTGACTCGGATACCTAACGGACTTTGGGAGTCTGTTGTGTATTTTTCTCCTCCTTTTTAACTGGAGTTTAGTCAAAGTACGCTTTTATATAAATCCATTTGTGGAAAGATGGACATCCTCATCCTCATGTGTGATACCAAACCCAAGCAAACTGCCCACAGATAGGTGCCAAAATATATTAAACAATTTGATGTTTGATCTGTTTATTCTAATAGATTAACCTGTGCTCACTTCGTTTGTCACGATCATTTATCCTTCAGCACTGGACCAGCCGCCGTTGCCACGGGGATTTGTAGCAAGCAAATATCCAGTTGCTCATAAACCTACTTGGTGTTTAGTTCTGGAACAGCAACGTGGAAAGGAAACCAATGAGACTCGGCTGCTTCTTCCAGCGTCCCGTGTCCAAGGGATGCTTCCTGTTCCCTCTCTGCGGAATGTCGAGCCTCAGAAGCCCAAACTCGCCAGCGTGAGCTCGGAAGCGGGCAGCGAGGCTTGCAGGGTGCGAGTCCAGGGAGGGCGCAGCAACCAACTACCGACCCTTCTCCGCCTCCGAAAGGCACTTGAGGATGAATTTGCTAAAAGCATGTGTTGTTTCTTTTTATTTTAAGTGCCCACTTAGCACATCGCTCACTGTTCTCTCCGCGGAGGGCTGTGAGGAGGGGTGGGGGCATCGGCATTTAAAAGACGGTATTTGTTTAGATTCGTATCTGAAGGGGAAAATAAACCCCAAATACATTTTGTCATTGCATCATCTAAAAACTGACGGATTGTCGGAGCAGAGTGCGATGGTCATATGCCAAAAATAGGGAGCTGTAGGATGAAATGCAAAGGGAGGCTTGTTCCGGTCGTTACTACTGTCGGGATACCCGTAGAGCCACACAAACAAGTGGAACACCCACACCTTTGCTGAACGTCCGGAAAGCGGTGCCGAAGGCGTTGCATCCCATTTAGTCCCCCGTAGTGCGGCTGTCGGTGATCAAACACCGTGTTTCCACTGTGTTGCAGCTCGCTGCCCGCGCAGGAAGCCGAGACGGAGACAGTCCCAGCTGGGCGAGGAGATGAAACTCCAAGAAGACGCTGTGTTCTGCGGACTGAAGCAGCCCCATCCTCCCTTCCCTGAGCCACGGGATGTGGTTTCTCCCGGTGCACTTGGTGAGACAGAGGTGAGCTGCTGAGCTGTGGGAGCCGAACACCGAGCCTTGGTTTCAGTTCAGGGAGATACAGGCTGGCGGAAGGGGCCAGAGTCCGAGGGTCAGACCAACTGGAGATGAAAAGGCACCGAGAAGGAGCTCTGGGAGAAGGGTGAGGGATTGGTGTCGGTGACCAAGGAGGGATGGGAAGAGAGAGAAACAAGGCAGATGGACTCAGCGGTAGAACGTGGCTTTGCGCCGTTCAAACCCGCTCGGCACCGACGTCTCCTCCAAGGAGATGCGCGTCGCTTTGCAGAGGGTGTGGAGCAGCAGCGGGTGTGCAGGGAGGCGTCTTGCAGCAAATCAACCCTCCGGAACGTTTGCATTGGGCTGGGGGCCCCTTCCCAGCACCCAGAGGTCCGTAACGTCGGC
>NW_010259284.1:0-3563 GCF_000690775.1 Eurypyga helias
TCAACCTACTCACCTCCTCATGGAGATCCGTCACTAAGCAGAAGAGTTCCCCTGCCTCGGCGCACCTCACGCACCTGAGCTCACTACTGCCAGAAGAGCAGGGCACAGACTGCAGCCAGACACCTGGGTAGCAGTGTGTCCCCATCAGGGCTCTGTCTGAGGGGCTGCATCAGTCTTGGTGGCTGCAGAATTCAGAAAGGCCATGGCTTTCTGCTGGGTAAATACCACTGCTCCCTGCTCGAGGTGGCAGATCTTCAGAGTGCTCCCTGCATACAGCTCTGCACACCCTTGCTAATGCACCACGCCGTGCTTGCACACCCTGTGAAATGCCGGGCCACGCTCCTGCTGATGCACCCTGCCCTGGCTGATGTGCCATGCCCAGCACCATGCGCTGGTTGCCCGCCCTGTTGGCAGTGCTCCTGGTCGCTACTGTTCCCCAGGGTCTTCTTTTATCGGGGGGGGTGTGTGTGTGTGTGTGCAATTTTTCCGGGCCCCGACCAGTTCTTGTCAGCCGCTGTGTCGTAAGCTGTGGGCTCCTGGCAGGTCTCTTGGCTCCCTCATCATTCCTCTGGCTTGGGAAACGCCCACTGTACACTGGGATGGAACTCTCTGCTGCAGATCTTGCTGGCACAAGAGCTGCTCACCTCGGTGACTCAAATCTGATGTTTGATGAGAAAAACAAGATTTTTCAAGATAGATGGAGTACCATTTCCTTTAATTAGTTAGACCATCAAGAGTCTGAAAAATCAGGATATATGGGAAGAGAGCATAACCCTAATTCTTCAGAAAACTCTTCCTGGAACTGAAGATTTATTCCCAGAATGATATAAGCTTGAAGCACCTTGTTTTTTAAAATGAATTTAAGCTGCATTGATAATTTAACTAAGATCAGTATTGTAAGTTTAAAACCAAAATGATGGCACCACTGAAAGACAGACATATAAGAATAGATACAGGGCTATATCCAGTAAAGGTCTTGCAGAACACAAGCAAAACAGTGCAACAACTCACTCCCAGAATCTTTGGAGCAGAATTAAAATAGTGTTAGGCAATGTCTGCAATGCATATCTAGCCTATGAAAGTGAACATGCTGCATTTCTAGTCAGAAAATCAGGTTCCCTGACTGCACTTCCACATTGTTCAAAAAGCTTAAATTCTTATCAAGAGGATGAAGAACATACAGCACTTACATCCACATCTTCACAGAAAGTAGCATTGGAACCATACTGAAGCTGGCACTGGTGATGCACATCATAAATCACTCCCGGAGCAATGACTGGGGACTTCAAAACTTCTTTTTGAGGGACATCATCCAGACAGAATCCCCACCCGCGGCTGAAAGACAAAAAATGCGTATTAAATAAAACCCTACAAACACACTTTTTTTGACAGTTCTATATAGACTTTCAATATTTAACATTCTTAATGGTAATTTTGCATACGATCATTGTAAATGGTGCTTCCAGATTACAACAAAGTTATGCTGAAGTGCTGCTAGCAAACAGCACTCAGTGTAGTAAAGGAGGGTTTATAAAGCCAAAATACAGCTTGTCAAGGTGAAAATATCATGAGGTCATTATGGTTTCCAGAGTAGCTTCAGAGCACAGCCCCTGGTTATAGTCATGCCATACTGCTGTTCTTAAAAAGAACGTAACGAATTTGTCGTTGAAGTTGACCACATGTCCTTGTGGTCAAAGGCAAGGTCTATGATGTTCCACCAGAGTCCTCGACGGAAAGGCTTCTTTTTTCCTGACAACTGCAAAAGGCTGCAGGTTGCCTCAAACCTGAGAAACCAAACAAGAAATTTGGAGCTTCTTCCAAATACTAAGTGCACAATAAGCCTGGGGTATGCCCTCCATAGGGATTAACTCAAGCACAAGACAAAAACCTACATCTAGTAACAGAATAATACAGGATTTACTTTAAACTCCACTTAAACATTTTATGCACAGCTGTACTTATTTCAGGAAAGTACTACAACCTGATCACTTACTCTAGGAAACGTGTGATGTATTCCTTGCTGCACTGTGACCAGGTGAGTGGAGTAGGATCATACTGCAACTGTCGGGACATAATATACGGGCGCTTTCCAACAGGCTCACAGTCATTCTCTTTTCCATCGTGCTGAATACCAAAACTGGAGATAAAAACCAATATTTAATAATTCCAGCTGATTGATTGTACCATAACACCTACCTATGGGTTCCACACTGTGCTTAAAAAGACAGTAAGGTTGCTTCTTCCCCTGGTGAGTTGTAGATACCTGTTTGTTAAAAAATATATAGAAGATCTAACCCAAAACATACCAAAAAAATGACACTCAAACAGGCTTTCAAACATGTCTGTTATGTACAACGATATTGTCCTGCACAAAATAAAGAATAGACTGTCAGACACTATACTCAAGAGTATACTTAAGAGAGTCAAAACACTATTGCACAGTTGGGCTGGGAGTCACATTCTAAATTCAAATTCACGTTTTAATTCAAAGTTTATGTTAAAGCTGCTAAAGTTCTAAGTGCTTCATAGCTCTTGGATCCCAGTTATTTCAGACTTGTAACACTTCAGCTAAGATCAAGCTTTGTTACACTCTGTCTTACACTCTCTTATAATCACATCTTTGTTGCTTGTTTCATTTTAAATCTTGTGAAAGACTCAAAAAGAGATATTGTTTTCAAAATTACTGAGTGTTGAGTGAATTTGCCTCCAACCTCTACTCTTTCTTCTTATTTAGCTTTCTCAAACTGTATCTTACAAACAGATGTCCATAGCAGGTCTTCTCAACATGGTTCTCTCCGCCTTCTCTGGCTTATTAAAACATTCCTTTATTCAACAACTTGTAGAAGTCATAAACATAAAAAACTGCAGGTGAGATTCAACTGACTGATTCAAATATACATGCCTCCACATCATCTCATCATGAAGGAGATCATCTGAAATAATAAAATGCAAAGATAATGATGTACAAAGATGTCGACACCTACACCTTAACATCTGTGTGTAAGCCCTTGTACGAAAGAGCAGTGAAAACTGACTCAGGACATGATTCAGTCAAGGATCAGACAAAGTGTTTCTGGAAAATATAATTGTACCATGACTCAAATGTTCCAAAAGCAGGGCACGATTTCAGTCAGAAATCTACTCCAGTAACAGGTCTGAAGCATAAAAGCAAGTGTGTCCCCTTGCTGACAGGCTCTTTTCCATGAACAGGGTCTGTTGATACAGGAGGCTGTGAACATCCAGAGGGACAGTGTGGGGGAGAGTTAACTTTCGGCGTTCATCTAAGGTGCATGGCTGTCTTCTCATTTTTGTTCTTCTGTTCTTACAGACTTTTATTGTCCATACTTGAACTTTTTAACATACATACTCTAACCTTCCTTGAGGGAAGAATAGTTTCACGTTAACAACAAACCCTAGATTATTCTGTTTTCTTTGTGGAGACAATCCTTGCTGGAGAGGCTCTGGACCACTCCTGCAATGGCAAGTATACCAATACTCTGTCTCACAGCATTCAAAGGACAATGAGTTACTAGCTGTACTGGATTTAGCCAGGAAAGAGTTAA
>NW_010259285.1:0-4768 GCF_000690775.1 Eurypyga helias
GCCGGAGTTAAACCACGACAGAGGTTTCTCAGCAGCGACCAACTTTAATTTGAAATCCAGCAGGACTGAGGAATGCCTTACCACACCTTTTGGCAAAAAAATAGAATTCATCCTAAAACAGGGGAAAAAAAAACCCTGAGGTTTTTCACCTAGTCTAACATAAGGCTGTGATATTTTAACTACTTAGGCGTAAAACCAGATTTACTATGTGTGGATTGAGTACCTCAGTTCAAATAATTTCTTGATACATTTATACTCAATCAGCTCCCATACAACTGTTCCAGTTTCCCTTAACCGGCTGTAAAATCTACAGGGTTCAGCCAAATCGGTACGGCTTTCTTCAGCTACAGACTACAGAATGCAGGGTAGAATGTCATGGACCTGACTCAGCAGCACTAGATTTTACTATCCACAACAGAGAGTAACCAAGGTGACAGGAAGACTGGAGCACCAAGGTGGCAGATGATCTAGAGGACAGAATTTAAACTCATGGTTTTTGCAATGAAAAAAACCCCAACATCAAAACTAAAAAAAGTTTACTGCAGGTATGCACCAAGTTAACTGCTTAAACTTCCTCTCCAACATACAAGTCTTCAAGGCAGAAATGATTCCATCCTACTAGTGTTTACATGCTAAGTTTTAAGAGTACAACAGAAATCCCGAAATACAATTCTTGAAAGTCTGAAAAGTTGAACAACTTGAGATGTTTTAAGTTTGCAATGAAGGCTGAAATGATGCACAAAGTGGAGTACATAAACTGATGTCAGGGCTAACTATTTCAGCTAATTCTGAAAGAATTAATGAAGAGGAACCCCTTTCTAAACTGGAAAACGATGGCAGAATTATAGATGGACAGCGTGAACTTTTGAGTCGGCAGCATTTAGTTCAATACTTTCAGAATCAGTAATCTAGTCTATGACCAGATATTACACTGCAATACCAAGTCAGAAGTTATAGAACTTTGTAGAATTTTTTAAATTGCCAACTAAAGGCTCCTAAAGGCTGAGTATTTTCATTTCAAGTGCTGTCTGAACTCCATACCTGGCACGTACTACTTCTCACTGTGTAAACTTTGGGATGCTGCATCTTGTCTGCTGTCAGCTAGAACCAGTTTAACAGAGATTCTAATTTTGTCTGGCTCCGTGAACTGTCTGATGGATTTATGGAGAATGCACCTTCATCATGCGGCAGACACTATGACCAACTGGATTAAAATTTCTTAGCTCACAAATCCAGCAGCTGTACTTTGCACTAGGTGAACAATTTTCTACAGTTATAAACTATTTCTGTTCATAATATTTTTGGCTCTGAAATACAAGCTAGAAGACAAAATACAGTTTAAAAATTGTGTTAGACTCACCTTGTGTATTGAGATAATAATGTTTCCACAAGGGCCTCAATTTATGCTTCCCTCCTACATCCCAAATAGTAAACTTCAAATTCTTGTATTCTACTGTTTCAACATTAAAACCTAGAATAAACATATTAAAGTTTTATAGTCTTGTTCTGTATGAATATAAAATAATAAAATTCTACAGATAAGTCAAACATTCAGAAAAATAATTACATTTAAATTGTTGCTACTAACCTATTGTTGGAATAGGCTGCATGAATTCATCTTGCTTTAACTTAAACAAAATAGTTGTTTTGCCAGCTCCATCTAATCCTAGAGTGACAACCCGAATTTCCATTTTTGGCCCAATATGTACCCTGTTGTCCTGGAAGAAACAACATACACAAAACAAGAGCAAGTTTAGGAAATTCAAATTAGAAAACCCTAATGTTTAAGACACTTATCTTGTCACTACTTGTAAAGTGATTGAGTGGACTCCAAAAATACAAGGCACAATCACCAATCACCTTCAGCAATAACATAAACCAAAATATCCAATGATCTCTGTAGCAAACCTGTAACTTCTGCGTATCACATGCCTTTTAGACAGGCAGCTGATCTCATGCTAGTTTGTCTGTACTTGATGAAATTTTAAACTGGTTGAACTGCAGGTGTTCACAGCAGTTAGAATTCTCTGAAAAGAGAACTCTGTTGCCTCTGTAGCTTTCCTACTATGCTTTGTCACATCATTAATGCCTCCACCTACAGAACTATTTCCTTGCTAGAGGCTCCATAGCTATGCCTCTTCACGTCAAGACACTTCCAAACCTTTACCACATTACAACAGCAGCATTATTAGCACTAAGCAGTAACCTGAAATAGTGAAGAAAACCAACCAACCAACAAAAAACCCCAAGGCTTGCTTCGAGGCAAGGAAAGAGAATCAACTTGTGATGTGTCGTTTAGACCACGCTACGGTGAGTACTGAACGAGCTGATGCAAGTGCTGTCACTAATATAAAGCAGCAAACCCTAAATTGTGAAATAAACAACATAGGCTAAGATTGCAGCGTACCCTTGAAACATATTTTGAAGTACTTAGAACTGCTACCTTGATGAAATATCAGAGTTTCAATCATCAGAACTATGTGGCAATGCATTTGTTTTCTTGAAAAATCCAGACAGCACTGTGCTGGGCAAGCAATACACAGAAAACTGTATAGCCCACACAGCTTTTTATTCCTTCTCATGTTAGAAAAGCTATTTATTGAATATTAAAACGCTGCAACCTCTCCTGGTACGAGACCAAGGTGCACCCCTGGAGCCAGATGTATCAACATCTGCATCATGTGACAAGAGAAACAGACAGGCAGGATCCATTATGTAACTGGATGCAGGTCATCCACAACTTCATTCTTCCCTCTGTCACAGATAAAGTAGCATGATGCCAGAATAATCAACACTGATTAATTCAATGACCTGGTGCTATGGGAGTAAAAACACTTGGAGAAACTGCTTTATTAAAAAAAAAAACCAAAACCCACCCCCACCCCCCCAACCATTATGCAAACACCACAATGCAAAAGTCAGTAATATCACAATTGTAAGAGTCAGATCAAAGGTCTGTCTAATTAGCATGTTGTCTGAAACTAGGTGAAGATGAACATGTGTGAAAGTAAGGAACAGGGAAAGCACACAGTAGTAACTCCCATAAATACTCTCCCTGTCTTCAACAGCTTGCAGCTCACAGACTTACTGAGCCAACAGTGTGGCTTCCCCAACTAACAGATATATTATTCATCTATGAATCTGTCTGTTTGCTTCTTGAAACCACAGACATTTAGGGCCCACAAGATACTGGGCTTAGAGCTCCACAGGCTGTTTGCTGGGGAAAAAAAAAAAAGACTTTACTGGAATCTGTGAAATAAACTCACACAAGCTGGGCAGTTTCAGCGCTACGGCTTTGATTCTACACAAGGCAGATGCTCCAATACAAAGATTAACTGAATACTTGAGATTTAGAAAATAAAACATTGATGCTTATTTGCTTTTTAATAAATTTCCTGTAAGTTCTAAGTTTTGGCTTCAGAGCTGAGGTTGCCAAATTCAGTGGTGGCATTGCAACACAACCCTTTCTCATACGACGCTATCTCCTTCTGCAGAAGAAAAACCTGCGGGCGGATTCTTGACAAGCGTAGGCAAAAGGCTTGGAAGAGTCTAAAAAAAATGCCAGGCCTCCAGCACCGTTTTCACACTCAAACCTCTGTTCTGATTTTGCCTAAAAATTTCTGGGGATGAAATCTCCCACTTCTTCTCTACATGTGAAAGGCAGGAGGAGGGAGAACAGGCAGCTCTTGATAGAGGTGCTAGGTTTACAGGTTTCTTCCTGGAAGCAGCACCCTGGCTATGGCTAGAGCTTGCCGACAGTGAGCCAGCCTGGCTGTCCTTGCAGGGCCTCACCTGAAGCACCAGCCACCTCTACAGCTCCCGTGGCTAGAAGGCAGAGGCGGTGCTGACCTGTGCAACTCAAAGCCCCAGGAAAGTGGAGGGGATGAAGGATTCTGCCAAATTTAGCCATCCTGTTGCAGTTTGCTTTCTGTAAGGTTTAGAGTGAAAACAGGTTGTTCGCAGTGTGTTTTTTTCTGAGTTCCTCTCAGAAGGAATCAAAATGCAATCTGTGACAGACACCAAATTTCCACTTTTTCTGTCACTTCAGAAAGAACCTGGCAAGAGAAGTTCCTACTCAGAGAAACAATCTCTAGGACCTGTAATACCAGTCAGAAATAACTGACGATTCATGATCTCAGGTAGAAACTGACAGAAGAAAAAAAATCTCTGCGCCAACGATATCAGCACCTTTAATCAAACATGTTATTTAAAAACATCTGACCAGTAAAAACCCCTTGGTGTCTGCATTTCTGACAGATGCATAACTTGACAGCATATTTAAAAACAGGTAACATGACTTCTGTTCAAACAGAACTTGGTGTTTTCCTAATGCCTAGTACAGAAAGTGTGGAAGAAAAAACCCCACAACAGTGTTCTTGTTTACTGCCCTTGTTCTTTGTCAAGAAATTTGACATGACAAAAGCTCTATATAGGTTTATTTAAAGATAGCGTTAATTGCTTTCCTTCTGACACGTTCCTGTTGTCTTGGGTACATCTTGGTGTTGGTAAGGGTTGGCAGTTTTCCATAGTTGCTTCAACACTGATGGAAAAAGGTACTGTTTTTTTAATTCATTTTCTCTCTCGCCAATATGTACACACAACTATTTAGGATGACCAGCTGCTATTTCCGTATATAACGCTCCACAGCCACTGCTCTCATTTGACCAGGACAATACGGTAATCTCTCTTCAAATAAGGATCACATGCTGGGATGAGGAGCCATTTTCTTGCCAACAAGCAAAGTACATGAAGACATCTCAACCTTATT
>NW_010259285.1:4795-11618 GCF_000690775.1 Eurypyga helias
GAAGGATCCATTGGAAATAATATAGTAACAACATATTTCTTCAAAGATTTTCAGCATCATGTACTGGAATTCTCCAAATCCTTCCTTCAGGGCTTTATATGTGGCATTTCCCTTGGTGGTGCTGTTTTTGTCAAAAAATGACATTTGCTTTGGCACCTTCTTCGTAAGATTTCATAAATAAGGATATTTAATAGGAGAAAAAAAGCCACAGAAGCCCCATTTCTTTCTAAAGAAAGCTGAGGTATAGAGAGATACTGGGAAGAATTCCAGGTCCCCCATGCCGACACCTATTTCGGATCTCCTATTAACAGCTTAGCTAGCTGTAACCATTCTCTTTCCAAATGTTCAGAAATTTGCAACCCCAATTTTCTGAGTCAGATTAACAGCTCCTAAAGGCAAAACCAGACATCCAAAATGCCTCTCTGACTCAGCCCCGTGTGATGGCAGCATCAATCAACTCTGAATACGCAGAACACGATTCATCATCTGTGAAATCGGAATGCTGCTGCATTCATGGAACAACGAGGGTTTGCAGAAGAGGTCTCCCTGACCCTACTAACTCTGGTCTCTGCGGAAAAGGGAAGGGAGGGGCAGAAGTGAAAATGTTGCATTATTGATCTGACAAAGCAGTTAATGCATGGAAATTAAAATATCCTGAAGTTACAAAACAAATTATTCAGAAGAAACTGAATTTCTGACATCAACAAAGACTGGGACAGAATCCCCATGGGAGCATCCATTTCCTTATACTAACAGCTTCAACCACAAGAGTTAAAAACTCAGTTTCATCTCAGCAATAACAGCTCCTATTCTTCATTCACCCATCTAGAACCAAAAAAACCCATAAATCAAAGTTGTTCTTCAGAGTTTCAAACTCATTTAGCCTCCGTTGTAAAAAGAATCACCATTATCAAACTGAAAATAACTTCATACCTGTCAAAAATATTAAAGCAATAAATAAACTACTTTGAAGATGAACTGTGCCTAAACTCTAAGGGAATACAAAGCAACTATATGACAAATTATCACTGAAAGAAATACATTATTTTTAATATTATAAACTGAAAGTTATAATAGCATCACTGCATTTAAAAACAAGTGTGCAATTTTTAGGAAATAAAGTAAACATTCTGCAGAAGTTAAGCTGTGCTCATGAAAAAGCCAAAAATACATGGAAAAACAAAGGGTATATTCCTGGTCTGAGTTGAATGTACAAAAAAATCAGGAACGTTTTTAAAAAAAGTGTTTCTAGATTTACAAATGCTATCATATATATTTAGAAGAAAGCAGCTAATGTTCAGAACTACCGATACAGTCAATATGAAATGGATGTTTCTCACACTAATTGTAACAGCACAGTGGTTTTGGTTGCTCAAATACTGGATGTCACTCATTGTATGATAAGATACTGTGAGTCTAACTGACAGTGAACTGCCTAAATTTGCTACAACAAGGAGAGCATCGTAACGAACATGTATTACCCCTGCTTTCTTTCATGAAGTCCCAAAAGTAATTTAAAGTGGACAGCTGTACATTCACAAGATCAAGAATACCTTTGTAAAAGTCACAGGTATGCTAGCATCCAGCTGTACGTGATCTGCAAGTTCTGTAAACTGCTGCTGCTGTTTCTGTAATGTCTCTAGCAATCTTGTAATTTCTTGTTTGGCCAATACTACTCTGCAGTCATCCTAAAAAGACAAAGAAAACAAAAGCACACCTTTTCTTCAAAAATGACTTAAAATAACCAAACACAATGTAAATATGATGGCTAGAAATAAAGCATTTTAAATAGAAATACTCTAGTTAAAGAAACCCACGTTTAAAAAAATAGATCTATTTAAAATTGCAATACAAATGTGAAGGCCTTGTCATTCTTCCTCAATAGTAATAAATACTAAATTGTTCTGCTGTTTAATAAAACTTTTTTCTTTGACCTCTTTGTCCTGTAGGAATAAGAACCTAAATTGTAAGAGACAGTAATGTAATACACAAAGAATACTCGTATCATTCACATATCATTCCAGCAGTAGAATAGAGCAGCTGTTTTGCAGCACACAGAAAGACACAACACAAAAAGACTGATATCCATCCATTAATGATGGGAATGTTTGCACAGTTAAAAGTACATCTGACTAAGCAACCAGACACTAGCACTAAACAACAAAAATTACAAATAACACATTAATGTAGTAATTCAACCTGGTCTAGTGCAAGGTGTCCCTGCCCATGGCAGGGGGGTTGGAACTAGATGGTCTTTAAGGTCCCTTCCAACCCTAACCATTCTATGATTCTATGAATTTCTCTGCTCTGTTTGCTACTTGCTATATATATAATTTACTTCTTGCTATCATTAAATTAAGTGAATAATGACCAAGCAGATACTCTCATATAGCCACTTTCTTCACACATTTAATATGTTGAGGTACCCATATTACAAGTGCTACCAGAAGTTATTTAATCCTAAAACATTTTTTCCTACTGTAAATTGCTGTCATACTGTAATTTACTTGCAACTGTAAAATCCTTCCCATCAATCTTGCAGGTTTTTTTTCATCTCTCCTTCCCACTATCCTCACAAATAAACAGAAATTACTCCAGACGAGACACATCACAGGATTTCCAGCAACCGGATGAGTTGATGCTTTTGTACTGTTTATCCTTGTGTAATACCCCCTTGTAATGAATAGTTCCATCTCATGTTACACCATTACTGTTTTAATTGTAAAGGAAGTAAAAATGCAGTGTACCATCTAACCTTTGCCTAAACTTAATCTGCAGTTCCGGTATATCACCATAGGTTACAGCTCACTTGCCAACCTACCTGTTGTAAAGTCTTTTCACAATGAAGGCAAGCAGTTGAAACCTGTGACAACAGGATGGTCATGTCTTCTTGCTGTTGCCTAAGCCAAATCAACTTCTCTCTCACGTGAGCATCAACAACACTCAGAGCCATTTCCTCCTGACGACAAAGGGTTTCATGAAGATCAGAAAAATAGGCTCGGACACACGAGCGAGCGTTCTCTGCAGTCCCTGGTACCTACAGTGTTGCAGTCAGGAGATCCAGAGGATTAAGGACACCAGTTGATTCCTGAAGTACATTTTTCATTTTATTCCAGTTTCTAACTTACGTTCACATCTGCTTGGCTATATCACAGTTCAAGTCCCACTTATACAGAAAGCCTTACCAGCCCTAAGAACAAATTCCTCCAAGAAGCTACTCCAATGATTAGGTAGTTTATTTGTATGTGTGCTGTAGTATCACAGCATCTGATATCACGTGCCGTCTGTCACAGTATGTCAGTACTGTACAAGCAGTTATACAGCTTCCTCTACCGACTCCCTACTTTCATGTAGTCTAAAAACATTATACAAGTTCCCCTCTATCTGCTGGCTTAAGCCTCAATATTGACTTAGTACAGATAGGAATTTAAGTCTTACAAAACCTATATATAATTTTCAAAGAAAATCCTTATCTTGGTTATTGCAAAAGGCAAAAATTCAGTGCATGGGGAGAAAAAAACTCAAAAAACCCCAAAACGTACATGTTCGGTATGGGCCATTCCAACTCCATCTTCAACTATTTGTTCTCCTCCTTCTATATGCTGAACAATTCCAACTAATTTTCTGGAATAATCTGAGATTTCTTCTGTGAAAGTTCTTATACAGTGGGCCATGTCTAAAATGGATGCACGAATCTGGTTTGCTTCTGGTTCCAAGACAGAATGCTATTAATTAAAAGCAACATATCAAAGATCAATCATAAATATCTTCCTTAATAATATTTTCTATTTTACTGCACGTTTAACATAATTAAATATTTAATGTATGTGTGTGTATGTACATGTATACACACACATATATAGGAATGGCAAATAAGAATTCAAAACCATCTTGCAATTTAAAATGCAATCAGGAGTTACATATTATGGTGAAACTAATAGGTATCCAGCAATTACACAAGTAAACATGCAAATTTGCCCGTTTACCATAATTAATTATAAAAAAAAGAAGGGTGGTTAGACTGCACAAGGTTACGTGAAGCTATTGTTTGGCATGATGACAACTTTCAGAACTGGTGACTCAATGCTGTTAGAAGTTCAGAAAAGCATCAGATAAAGGGACTGTCCATCTTAATATACAAATAACTTATTGTGGTCTTAGAAATTATGGTCTTTCTTGTAATTTTACCATGGCGGTTAAGTGAAATGAAGGGAAAACGAAAGAATAGTATGAAGCTACTTCTCTAAAGATATATCAAGAATCTACTCTTATTTCTTGATAATATTTTGTACTTTAATTGGATAAATAATTATGCAAGCCACCCCATGGCATGACTAGAAACGGATTATTAGCAGTACCTTATGACCTTGATGCTTCCCGTATTCTTTGCAGACACAACACATAAGAGGGCTGGCCTGACAGCCTTCTTCTAAGCAAACAAACTCAATAGCATGCACTTGGTGTTGGGAGCACATGGTCTTCTCGTGAGGCTTATCAGCAAGAGGTACACGCCTGTGTTTCGCTAGTGTCTTTGTAGAATGAGTAAGCTGGGAACAGTCTGCGCACAGGTGAGTGGCACAAACGGTGCAATATACAGATGCAACGTGGGCTTCGTCTTCATCACAACGAATGATACTCTAACAACAACAACAAAGACAGACAAAATCCGAAGTTAACAGTTAATCCCAATACCTGAGGAAAATCAGAAAACCTGACACCAACATAAGCCTGAAAACAGACCTTCTTCAAAAGTCACATATTATTAAATATTTGAACTACTTTGAAAACTTGCTTTTAGGTTCTCAACAATTTTTTAAAAAAATGAAAGTCAGTTTCCTTTACAGTCAACTCCAATAAATTATTCTTGAGATGTCCCGTGACTTTATGAATCCAAACTTGAGTGGAAGCTGTAAAGGTCTGGAGGATAAATAATTCAGGATCCAGTCATCTCCTCTGAAGCAGTCATTATAAAACAAAGGATTAAAAACGTTAACAACAGACAAAACATCAATGGACAATGAGGCACTTAGGATAGCAATCTATTCCTAGAATGGTACTGCATGATACTTTTTGCACACCAGCTGCTAATACTGAAATGATTAAAGCAGCTAAAGCAACCGTTTTCATAATGAAGGACTATTACATGATGTAATGATACCAAATGACTACAAAAGGCAACTATCTGAGAAGAGTTGAACTCTTTAGAAAGAGTTTCTAAGAAGTTTTAAAAAAACCTGTCCTTAAATCACTATAATTAAAATATCCAAATGAGTAACCTTTTCTAAAAATCTTAACAGTCTAAAAAAAGGGAAAAGAGTATACATGCTTTGCAATACCTTTTTATTTTCTGCTCTAGTCAGTAATGATTAGCGTTTAATTATTAAGCAATTAATTGAAGCCTTTATACTAGATACTGAAAGAAAACAGCATTATTAGTGAAATTACACTTGGCAAAGAACTGATTATCACTTTTTTTCTATATAGATATCTTTAAGCAAATGTAACACAGCTTTTGTGGTTTTTAAAACTCAGTACCTCTCCAGACAGACCAATGGCTTCTTCTGCCGTCCCACACTGCCCAGCAGGTCCATTCTGCAACCGTTCCAAGAGTTCCAACAAAGCAAAGTTCTTTTTCAAGCCCCAGACACCGGAATCTCCTATTTTTGAGAAAGAGTCAAACGAAGGAGAGTAGAGGAAGAAAAACCTCAAGTAAATAAATACCATCATGAGAAGTTCCACTAACCACAGTTGACATTCTGACAAATATTAAAATCACATTAACTGAAGTTATATTAACTAAATTGTTAGACAACTTCCACTTCTTCAGTGTAAGCTCACACTACCTTTCCATCCTCTTCCTTCCATCGTGAAACTATTTAATATTTATGCAGATTTTCCCTACTTAACATATGCCAAGATTATTAAAATATTACAAGAACTCAGTAAAACCACCTGTAAAATAATCTGCAATAGTTAACCACTGAAGACAATAAGGAACACACAAACCCTAATATGTATCATAAAAAATATTTTGCATAACTACATAAAGTGAACATTTGTACTGTACTAACACAAGCTGTGACGAATTCACAATGACAAACCTCATGTTCCCTGAATCACAAGATGCAATACTTATTGCAGATCTCAGTTGAGTAAAAATCTGACTACGATTACTTTTAAATTAATTTTATAAAAATTACGTAAAACAATATTCAGAAAGACAGACCCACATACAACACTATTAAATAGAGAAAAAAAAAAAAAAAGAGGATATAACTCAGTGTGCTGGTTTCAGGCAAGAATGAGCTCCTTTACTTCACACTGCTGTCAGCTAACCCAGAGCGGCAGGAAATTGTTGTTTCATTCCAGGTAAGTCAGGATCAGGGTACATGCTCAATATGGATGTGGGAAGTGGCCTGGGGGGGTGTCATTATGACTTTGGGCTAGCTTGACAGCTGGGTCATTAGCTCTTTTATTAGCTCTTGGTGTGGTTGTTAGTGGTGGGGCTGGTTCTTTTGTTAGTGGGTTAAGGGGTCAGCAGGTTTTCTCCCTGCTCTGGGGCTCCCAGGTTGTGACTGCTTGCTGCTCTGGGACCTGGCTGTGTGTTGACTGGCACGTGGTGAGGTATTGTATCGTATGTTCTATTCCATATTATCACCACTACCTATTTATCATCCCTTGACTTTTTTCCACATCACTGTCATAAATGTAAAGACATCTTTTAATCTGTTGCAAGGTAAAGGTGCCTCAAGAGATGAACATCATCTTTGAGCACTGGATCATTCGTTTTCAGTTTTCGTGCAGTGGACACGCTGGAGGGAAG
>NW_010259286.1:0-5250 GCF_000690775.1 Eurypyga helias
TCTCACAGGAGCCATCCCTCTGGCCTTTCCCTGCTACTAAAACCCCTCCACACAAACCCAACATATTGCCTTAGGGTGGTAATTCGGAAATTTTACTAGATTTTCTGTTACTGTAGCTCAACACTGCAATAGACGTTACTGGACCTATTTGGTTTGGGTTTTTGCCCCTGATAAAAGCTAAGAGGTATCTGAACTACATTTCTCATTTCTTTTTAATTTCCCTCTTCTGTTATTATATTTTTTAAGTAAGTAGTACTTAGTAGTCCAGTAGTAGAAGAGTGATGCCACTAAAGGAAGGTGTCTTTTACTTTTTACTTTTGGAGCAATGAAGGCATAAATTTAATACTTTAATTACTCACCTTCATAGATTTCATGCTACAACACCATGCAATTAGGTCCTAATCCTACTCCATTGCTGATGGCAAATTTGCCATGTAGGTAAATTTTGCATTTATGCTGCTACAGAAAGTCTTACAAAGACAAGGGATTTGAAAAATTCTCTAATTGGCTAAATGCAGCCACAGGGGTAATCCAGAGATGTTGGAGTAAATGTAGGATAGCAGCATGTTGTTCAGGTACCAGGCTTTTTTCTTGAGGGGACTGACACAATGAATTTGAAGAGTCCTATTCAGAAATAAGAACACAGAGAAATGAAGCAGTTAATTTGAAATATATGACCTGAAACTCCTAAGTGGCTTGCAATAGCCTGTAACTAGATTCATGTAAGAACAAGAGTATGTAACAGAGAGAAACATTTCTCAGTAACAGCTGCTTTGGATTGACTTTATTTCTTATGAATTTGAAAGATTAATAGATAAGGCTATACAGGTGTTACTTAGTTTTTCTATACCTTGGAACAAGAGTTTTTGTTCTTTAACGTCAGGCTGCTGTGTGTTTTGTTCTTTATCTAGCCGTCATATTTTTTCACATTGTGCAGTCATTGTCTACATGTCCAGCTGGATGACATCACCATGTACCACTTCTGACCTAAACTATTTCTCAGACCTACATCACGTGTCCGCATTTGAAAGGCTATTGTATAACTCGGCTGCTCTTCACTCTTGATAGCCTACCTCAACTTCCTGCTGTCTTTCAAAGGAGATGCAGAGGGTTTGTAACCTTCCCTAACAGTAGCAGAATGCATCCGTCAGCTCTAAAGAGTGATAAGCTTCTCTTTTACTGGGAAAATGTTGTCCAAGAGTAATGCTGTTATTGAAAATTTCTGTTTTCCTGCAATTACTGTAAAAACGTCTTAGTGATGTCCTTCTGTTTGTTCTTCTATTTACATAACTTCTTCCCCCAGGAAAACAGAAAAATCTAGTTTTTTTGTGAGTGTTACTGGTTTCAATGTGATATGGTGTTACTCCAGCTAGCTCTGAATGAGTTGTCTTCTTCCTGTATGGGTTTATATCAGAGGAAAAAAGATGGGTGAAGTGCATTTAAATCCTCTGTGTTTAAATCCTTATTAGCATCAGCTTATATATTGTGCATATAGAGTATGTGATAAAATCATGGCCCCATTACTCTGTGTGTAGTCCCTCCACCTCCCTCAAGTCATACTGAGGTTATGTTCATTGCTTCCTCTTGCTATGGCTAAACGTTTTCAAGTACTTGGATTAGTGTACAGGTACACCCTAGTTTTCGTCAGTCTAAACCACATTTTTTATATAACCAGGGAAAGGATAGACATTTAGGTGTAACCTAAGGCTGTAACATTTTTACCATGAGGCACTTTAGTTTACGTTCTGCCTACCTAATATCCTAACTGACCCTAAACAGGATTGGGAGACAGAAATGGTGCACAGTCTTCCCAAAATATGGAGATACTTAGGGAAGAGAAACACAAATCACAGGTAGTAAGTTACAGAACTGCTGATAGCTCCAGCAGGTAAATGGAAGAAGCAGAACACTGCAGGAGGAGAGGGACAGGGTGGGACAGGGCCTCCAGTGTCCCTGAGACTTTGGTTTGCATGGCGCACTGTGCTTTTTGGGTACTTGGGCATTTATAGAAAATGTAACATAAACTGCTCACACTAAACAGCGAGGGCTGTGTTTAGCCACTATCATTAATATTTTGTCAGCCATAACCACTTGGCTTTATTTTCAAGACAGGACGTAGTCCTCCACAGATTTTTATGACCTTTGTGTTTGCAACAGTTTTTCAAGTTTTTTAGTGTATTCAGTGTTTATAAAATATTAGAATTGTTTCATTATAAGCATTAGTTTCCTGTCTGAATCCCCAGATTTGCCTTTGCCAACAGGTTTATTATTCAATGGAGAAAAAGAAAAATTTCAAATATTATAGATGGAAGCATAAGGAAAGAATTTCTGAATGAAAACTATAGTGGACATCAGAAAAATATATTTTCTTTTTTTTCCTCAGGATGTATCAAATAATTTAAGATTATCTTATACTTTGCCTTCCTTTTTGAAGCTGAAGCAGTGGAGAGACTGACCTTACTGAAGTTCTTTATATGACTGATATATGCTAAAACTTTGTGGTATATCTTTTGCAGGATAAAAGCATTATTAGGTAGATACTTGTACTGCATACGAAAATATTGTAAATACATAATTAAGGAATCTGGGTGGATGGTGTGTTGATCACAATGAGTACTGCACATACCTTATTAAATCTTCAAAAAAGAATTGATGTTCTATTTTGGATGAATTTTGGTAAATTAGACAAAGACCCAGCCCAGAAGCAGCATTTTGACATACGTAAACCTCACTAATTCTACAGAGTTTGCCTTTATTACTTGGCAGCACGTAAGACCTCATTAAGGATACTTTAAACATCAGGAAAACAAATTGTGGGAGGGGGTGGCAGGCAGACATGGTACCTTTCACAGCACGGTTCTTATTCCGAGGAGAACGCTGTGCATTATGAATGCAGCGCTTGATCGTCTCTCTGTGGGACACAGCGCGTTGCGTGACATGGCTGGTCAGCCCTCCTGAGGAACTGCTTGTCTGACAACCGCCTCATGAAGATCTGTGGCGGCCTGCCCCAAAGCCTTCCTCCCTGCTTGTGCATCACACCCTTTTCGCAGCTCTGGGAGCGTCAGGCTGTGGCGGATGTGGATGCTGAAGCCCAGGCCTGCACAGGGCACTGGCTGTGCAGGGAGGGCAACCACATTTGCTTGTATCAACAGCTAATTGTATGACTGTAGCCCAATTAGTGCTCATAACCAGTGCATGGGCATAACTGACCACCCTGTACTCCTAGCCTCTCTCTGAGAGTACATGGGGAACTTTTTTTTTTAAATGTTTAAAAAATAAATTGTGGATGTGTAAATCCCATACAGACTATGTTGCAAGTGCTGCTTAGCTGTGATTCTATTTTGCATTCTAATAAAGGTTGGAAAAGACAGTCTTCAGAAGCGTCATTGGAGTATGCTGTGCTGAATTTTCAGTACAATGGGGAGAACATGAAAGAATTAATTTATTTTTAAATCTGTAATACACCATTGTGCTGAATTCTTTACGTACAGGAGTGCAGACTGACATAGATTAGATTAGAATCATTATCCTGGATTATAGAACAGCTCTGACAGCTAAAAAGCCTCATTCCTTTAAAAATGAAAATTGCAGTCATTGGAAACTGCAGTCTTTCTCTAACATAGCTGATTACACTGTGGCTTGGTCAGCGGTTGGTATAAGGAGTTTCAAAAAAGGATAAAAGGTGTTCATGGACTAGAAGATCTGGAATCTTCTCCTGGAAAACAGTAATTTCACTCTCATAACTACAGAAAAGAGCTCCTTCATCTCAAGCACTGGTGACACTTTCTTGACAATGTGATTTACTGTAAATGCACTTGCTTGCATATGTGTGTCACTAGTTACCAGGATGGTCTGTGATCACTGTGACAGAGAATAGCTTCTGTGACATTCTGAACATCCCGTTGAAGTTCCTGCAGGTATAAATATCTGCACTGGGAGCTGTCTAATGATGGGAAGATAAAGAATGGAATTTCACAAAAAAAAAACCCCAAAAACAGAAAAGCAACAGGGAACAGAGGACACCGCTGTAGCTCTGGGAAGGGAGAAAGCTGAAGGTGCACCACTGATTAAATTGACCAAGGAAGAGATTCGAGAAATGTGATTGAAGGGAGAGGAAAATGAAGAAAAAATTGTCAATTACTTAATAGGGAAGATAAGCAAATAAATCTTTGTGTAGAGAAAGCTGGGATCTTTGTAAAAGGATGATAGAATATTAAAGTCCCAGCTAGAACAGGTGTGAGAATATTTTGGTAAGCCAGAGCGCTGGTTGTGGTGGTAAGTTGGTGAAGTTCACTCTGGAATGCCAAAGATGGAAACTCCCAGGAGCAAAACCTGAGCCTTCAGACGTTACCCTTGAGAAGTGGCTACAGGCTGATGAGGTTCCAAAAGTCCAGAAAAAAAGCAAAATAGGGATGAGTGAAAAAAGGCTGGAGGGTGATTGAATCCATAGTTTGCAGTTCAGTAAGGCTCACATCAATACCTGGCAAGTACTGAAAAAAGTTATTGAATGATCAATTTGCAAGAACTTAGGGTGCGGTAAGAGAAAGGCAGGCGATCCTGGGATGGCTTGAGTCTGAGTGTGACTCAGTGGGTGCTTCTTGTTGGTTTCATTTTGCAGAGTGTCCATGACCTAGGGGTTAATGTAGATGAGGTGAATACAGCGTAGCTTGACTTCTGGTGAGATTCCCACAGGGTTGTGCTGGGTTTAGGAGGAAAGGTTTTGGTCACAGAGGACTAGAGGGGTGGCTTCTGTGAGAAGACAGCAGAAGCTCCCTCCATGTTAGGCACAGCAGGCTGCAACTGGCTCCAGGATGGACCGGCCTGAGCCAAAGCTGAACCCATCAGCGATGGTGGTGGTGCCTCTGTTATAATACATTTAAGAAAGGCTAAAAACCACTGCACAGCAGCAGCATGAGAGAGAAGTGAGAATAATGGGAGAGAAACAGCCCTGCAGACCCCAAGGTCAGTGGAGAAGGAGGGGGAGGAGGTGCTCCAGGCACCGGAGCAGAGATTCGCTGGCAGTCCCTGGAGAAGACCATGGTGAGGTCAGCTGAGACCCTGCAGCTGTTGTGGCCGTGGTGGAGCAGACATCCACGCTACAGCCCATGGAAGATCCCATACTAGAGCATGTGGACATATCTTGAAGGAAGATGTGACACCTTGGAGGGTCCATGCTGGAGCAGGTTCCTAGCAGGAGCTGCGGCCCTTTGGAGAGGAGCCCACACTGGAGCAGTTCATGCAGGGCTGTAT
>NW_010259286.1:5279-5611 GCF_000690775.1 Eurypyga helias
GAGTGGTAGGAGGAATGAGTGGCAGAGACAAAGTGTAATGAACTTACTGCAACCCCCATTCCTCATTGCTCCGTGCCATCTGGGTAGAGGACAATAAAGGAATTGATAGCAAAGTTGAGTCTGTGGAGGTAGGAGGGGAGGGGGAAGGTGTTTTTCATTTTGCTCTTATTTCTCACCATTCTACTCTGTTATTAATTGGCAATAATTAAAATTAATTTCCCCACGGTGAGTCTGTTTTGCCCATGATGGTAATAGGTAAGAGATATCCCTGTCCTTATCTCAGCCCATGAGCTTTTCCACCATATCTTTCTTCACCCCGTCCTGTTGATGGA
>NW_010259286.1:5623-12708 GCF_000690775.1 Eurypyga helias
CCTTGGTGGGCACCTGGCAGCCAACCAAGGACAACCCACCACGGTTGTGAGCGACATTCTTGTAACTCTGGGAAGGAAGTTGTGGTGACCCCAGCCTCCTGCCCCCTTTGCCCCCTGGCGCAAAGGGTGGGTGGCAGGGATTGCTCCAGGGGGGCTGCCTCCTCGTGGCAAGGATAGCTCAGGTCTCATGCAGCACCGTTGCTGTGTGCATGTGGAGGAAATCCGACTTTTAGGGAAGAGCTAGGCCTACTTAGGTCTTTCCCAGCCACCAGAATCAAAGTCTGCCCAGCTAGAAAGATCAGGCTTATAGTTTTGAAAGGTCAGTCCTGAGTTAATGCCACTCCAACACCTGCACTAAGTTGTCATTTGGTCATTAGATTTATCAGGACTGCAAAATTTATTGTTCTAATGGAAGTAACCCTCCACTGACACAACCTGTAGCAGAGTATATTGCCTCAGTGTTACCTTCATTTTTTCAGGAAATTTGCTTTTCTCTATGTATAGTATCAATACACTCCGTGCTTCAGCTTCCTCTTTCTACAGTAGCTTTTTTATTGTGATAAAATTACAACCAAGTGTAAGTCTGCAGGTTATTGTTATGATGGTGGCAAATTAGGTTTTCTGACTCTTAGAAAAATATTAGAATTGACAGATTAAAAGTGCTCCCTTTTATGGAAAATCAGATATTTCAGTTTACCTTTTTAATTCAAAAATACAGTATCTTTAATGGAGAATATATGTAAGTATGATCAGAATTCGCAAAACATTACAGAAAGTTTTCGTATGCTTCATTGGCAAAATATAATGCACTCC
This sequence comes from Eurypyga helias, assembly GCF_000690775.1. NCBI lineage: Eukaryota > Metazoa > Chordata > Aves > Eurypygiformes > Eurypygidae > Eurypyga > Eurypyga helias. The sequence goes on from NW_010259286.1 coordinate 6,437, forward strand.
TCCAAACTTTCTGGTATCACCTGGCTTTCAGTCTTACCTCTTATGATTAGAGATGGCTGTCCTACCTGGCTTAAATAAGAAAATACACAGCGTAGCTAGAAAACAAGCCAAAGAAGATTTAAATCTGCCATATATTTAAATTTCCTTCTCTTGTGTTGAGATCCTGGGTTGGCACTGCACATAAACTTCTTGGCAAAAGCAGTTTATTTCAGACAAGCCATTGCATTGGAGCTGATGTCTCAGCACAACACAAACCTCCAAGTAGAAAGTTGCATAGCTTATCAAAATGAGGGCTATTCCTGATAAGCATGGGCTTGCAGAATCCCAGAAATTACTTGGCCTAGATTAGCTGTTAAAGGATTTTGTTCTAACCTTGGTTTAGATATGCAGACACAACTAGCCATGGAATTTTCCCTGTCTGATTTAAGAAAGTTACTTTTTTTTTTTTTTAATACGGAACAAGCTGCTAGTAGTCAAATTTCTGTAACCTCCCTTCTGCTTCGATGAGGAAAACCAAGAATTATGGGATATGTGAAGCTGTTCGTGCTGCCATATGTTGCCTTTTAGTGCAAAGGACAGTTTGCCTTCTGCACCTGGAGATTGTCATGGAGAGCAGTAATCAATGATGTTGACACCTACTCAAAGTACAGGCTGTTTAAAACACTTCCTGATGAAGGAATGTGTCAGCAGAGAAAAACAGCCAGTCAATTCTTCAGTGGCCCTGGAAGGAAGATCACACAATGCAATTTTGAAGGGTTTATAAAGTTTTTACTGTTCAGAGCTCTTTCTCCTCACATGTGCTCTTCATTAGGATGAAATAAACAATGTTTATTCTTCATCAGTATCTCTTAAGAGTAATGGGGGAAAAAACCTGCTTCTTATGAGATAAAAGATGGTTTAAAGTGGTTCTTAAAACAAGACATGTCTATTTCTGGGCAGGCTGTGTTCACTGAACTCTTCCAGTCATCAGACTTTGTGTGCTGCTTAGGGAGGGACGGTAGCTGCATGGCATGTCACACAGACAGAAGGTGCATGCAGAGAGAGACCATGGCCATGAGAATATGCCTGAGACTGCCAATCCAAGGATTTGGGTCTGCGTCTTGCACAGGTAATCTAAGCACCTGGTTTTGAAAATTTGCCTTGGTGTGTCTGAAGTTCAGTACCAAGGGCAAAAATCTACATCCTGCTGGAAGCACACTTGGTGCACTCTTCTACCTCCTTTTCTCTCCCTATTTCGTTGTACTGCCTAAACATTCGTAGGTAAGTACTATCCTGTCCCTGAAGAGGGAAGCCCAGGCTCAAAGGAAACTCTGTTCTAAATGAAATAGTAAAATCAGTTTCTGGATCTATTGGACTGCAAGAGCTGCATGTCAAAAAATCAACCTGACACTATTACAGGTTCATTTTCAGCCAACTTTCAGCTGTAAGTTTTTTTCAGACTTGGTAGGAAATAAATTGGTTTTCCTATTGAGAACTCCCCTGCTGTTTTAGCAATACAGTTGTTCTTATGTGCAGTCTAACCCAATTTTCTAAAGGGGCTAAAGTAAGAAGAAGTGAATGTATTTTCTATAAGTTTTTCTTCCACAGTGCTCTACGAAGTGCGCTGATCTTCACCTCATGTCAGCATTTCAGCAGTCTTAGTTGAAGCTTTGTCCAGAACCAACTTTCTGGAAGCTGAGTTACACCAATTACAGCAATGTATACACAGTAAAGCAGTAAACTCTGAAATACAATGCAGTTCAGTTTTTGCTTTCGTGTTTTCAAATTAGGGTCTGAGATACTTACTAATTCTTGCTCTTTTAGTAAGTCTGGGTCTGCTGTATTCTTCCATTCAAAGAAAGTCAGGGAAGCAGGTTCATCAAAATGCTTTAAGATATGGAGCGTTGGTGGTCTGTTTTTAGTCCTCAGTGTTTGCACACTAGCTAACCAGAGACTTAAAAAGTAATATTTGAGGTGGGGGAAAGAAACTAATGTTAATATGGATATTATAGAATGCAGCTAATTTAACTCCTAGCTGAATGACCATTGTTTTAAAAGGCAATAATGTCAGGTATAATGACGTGTTCAGACTCCTTGCGGGGTAGAGGTCTCCTTCTATAGATTTCCTGCAATACTTGAGGGAGGAGCACCGCTGGAAGCTAGAAATACGCTTCTGCAGTCCCAGTGGGACTGCTAGCTGACCACCAGCAGCTACTGGTCCAGCCACCGCTGCAGGAGTTGGATTTTACTTAGTGTCTCAGCAGCCAACCTAACCCACATCTAAAGGATTACCGTTCTACAAATTGTTATCTGTGGAGGTTACAGGTCCAAGACTATTGGCAAGCCCTGGTTTGATTACTGTGTGTTTAAAAACAGCGTGTATCTGGTTTTGGGAATGTACTTATGTAAGGCTCCTTTTGTTTGACTGCTGAATGCAGTGAAGGCTGAATATCGAAACAGACTTGTTGGTTTAGTGCATTGTGTTTGCAGGCCAGCCTGAACAAGACTTGATTGCTAAAAAGTCCTTTCACCTCAAATATTTGAAAAGCAACACAGCTGCTATAAGTCATAGAATCAAAATCTGAAAACGTGTGGATACTTTTCTTGTAAAAATCAAACTAGACAGAACTCTGGAATGCTTTGGAATTAGCTTTCTTTCCCAGAAAGGTGTATGTGTTTTTTTTTGCCAGCTTTGCCTTCTTCGAAGATTAGTTTTATTCCTTATAGAAGTGGGAGTTCAAGGGCTTTCCCCCTCAACATTATGTTAATTTTTATGAAATTTTCCATTCTCTTCACAAGTTGTGAAATAATGAGGGGGAAGGGAGGGCTGCAGTTGCCCACAGTTGACTGCAGTCCTGTGTATGTAGATATCGATATTTCGAAGAAGATTTTAGATCACATTTGAATAATTTAAGAATTGCTTGTAAGTTAACACTAGAAAAAAGTTTGTTTTGATACACTTTCACATGAAATGCAAGCTGTGAGAATTTCAAAATTTACATGTATGTGCTTTTTAAAACAAAAGTAGTAGCAGTAATGACATGGAATATGCATTTTTAAAATGTAATTTTCATTCGTACATATGTCAATAGCTTTGTAAATTTTTTCTTGTTGTTGTTATATCCAGTGTTTAGCTTCAAACAGGGCATTTAATTTTGAAGTCTAGGAACAGTAATTTCATTCCTATAGATCCATTTTGACCTTCTAGTGTATATCAAAGAAAGAGTGAATTCATACATTTTAGATTTATACTTCAGTAAAGTGTCCAAAAAAATGAGTATTTTTTGTGGAAACCAATACTAGACTTTAATCTGTTACTGCAGTTTAGGCAGCACATATTTTCATGGCTCTATAACAGCTACAGTTTTCTTGGGACCTTTCATTCTTTCATCTGATTTGTTTGGGCAATCTAGGTTGTGTAATCGTTCTTTGACTGCATGCAGCACAAACTAATTTATTTTTCAAAAATCAATTCAGAACTTAAGGAATTTAATCCAAATGAAATTTACAGGAGATTACCTTGAGGACTGTATTTGTACTGAATTGATTCAAAATGCAGTATAAAATCCAGGATGAGTGGGCATGGTATAGAGATGCTGACCTACTTTTGAAAGGACCAATTTTCCTACTTCCAGTGAAAATAATGTCAGTGACTGTTTATTTTATTATAAAAACTGCAGCTCTAGGAATTCACCTTTCCTATCTTCTGTGACCAAATGAACATCTGGCTGTGTTTTATTTTGGTTCCCATTCCTGGTTCAGAGGCAGAAGCTTTTTGTGGGTGTGTAGGAGAAAATGTTTTTCCAACCTGTCTCAAATTCTATGTCTTTTCTTGCTTTGCCTTTTCTCTCTCTGCCAGTCTCCACCTCGGGTCCAGTCTCATCCTGCAAATTCCACTTTCTCCTTTATGTGCAAATTCTGATGATCATTTCCACCTCCTTAACGCCCCCCCTGAGCGTCCCCGCCTTTCTTCCATCTGTGCTAACACCACTATTTTTGACTGCATGTACTTGATGTGTGACCATGCCTTTTCTCTCGACTTCGCAGTCTGGACTCCTTCGCACAGGCAGAGCACTATGGTGCTGTCGCCCAATCTCTGAAACAGCATTCTTCTAACACAGTTGTAAAATAACACTTGAGGATAATAATAAGAAAAATAATCCAGAATACTCAAAAAAGTGTATATTAGGAGGGCAAAAAGTTTTACATGCACATTTTTAATATTTGTAAAACATTTTTACGAATATTTTTATTGGGTTTCTTTTTTAGCATATTCACAGTTATACGTGGGCTTTTAAATGTAAATCTTTAACAGAATCGTTAAGTAGCTTTCCAGACAGAAACACATATGGAAAAATAATCCAGAATACTCAAAAAAGTGTATATTAGGAGGGCAAAAAGTTTTACATGCACATTTTTAATATTTGTAAAACATTTTTACGAATATTTTTATTGGGTTTCTTTTTTAGCATATTCACAGTTATACGTGGGCTTTTAAATGTAAATCTTTAACAGAATCGTTAAGTAGCTTTCCAGACAGAAACACATATGTCAGTTAAAGGGAATGACAATTTTTTCAACAATGCAGGAATTCTGAATTTTACCATTCGCTAACTTGGCCAACTGTATATTCCAAGAATGTGCCTTTTTTCGTATTGTTCCAGCCAACTTCAAATAATTTATGTTTTTAGTTCAGGCAGTCTAGGCAGAGATGCAAAAAGCCAACAGCTCGATACTCCTTTAAGTCTAATTTTCTTTAAAGTAACTAAGTGCACACTTATATTCACAGATGTATATAACAAAATATTTAATATAAATATAAGTGTATGTATATATGCAAAGATAGATATATAGATGGATATGTGTCTATGTATTCACCAACTGCAAAGGGGGTAGAGCTGGCAATATCAGTTCTAAAGATGCCAACACAATACGGTGAGTTTTCTTGTGGTTGGACTCATCTGGAGTACAGGAGATAATTTCTGGTTTCCAGTCTGAACTGGGGTTGGGTTGCTTGCCAATCACACACTGCAATGTACTTCTTCAAGTGATTATTGGGCTTAGGGTCCTCTCAGATTCTTCTGTTGGAACTGTTCATGCTGTAGGTTTAAATATTCCCTAGTGTTGGTGTCTGCTGCTTATCAAGTAAGTGCCTTAACCATCGAGTGTAAGTCATGTCTTTCTATAGCACCATTAATATTTTCCATTGAGATGAAGTGGAACACCACGTGCGGAGAATGGGACATTGAGAGACTTAGGGTCTGTCTATCTGTCCCTAAATTTCATGTCTGTAGGAAGTGACAGGTTGCCACAAAAAATTCTGGTTTCTCCATATTTGTGTTTTCTGACCAAATGTATCAATTAAATGTTTAGTTGATAGAAATTCCAGTCCAGGTTCTGAGATCCCAGTTGATGGCAGCTCAGGTTTGATGCTGAAAAACTTAAGTTGAGTGCAGGAGGTTACAATTAGCAGCTCTCTAAGCTTTTCAGTTGCGCATGATGTTTTTACAGCTGAAGTTTCCCACTGCTCTTTGGTGATGAAAGCTTGAATTGCTCCAATTATATTGGTGACCTTCCAAGTCATACAGGCTCCGGAAAGCTGTATGTTGCTGATTCAGCAGAAGGCTTGCTGCTCCAGCAGGAAGCCAAAAAAAGCAAAGCAAAATGCCCTAATCTGCACAAGGCAGTTCTGTTTGCACATTTACATTAAGACCCATGGGCAGCTTCCCTTCTTGTGCCCCACATCCCCACCCCACCTCCCACATCCCCATTTTTTTAATGTGAAGAAGAAAGGTGATCTTGTTATCACCAAAGAGACAAGGAGTCAAGTCACTTTCCACCACATATAAGCAGGTTGCCATCCTGTTCCTGAGTCCAGTGCTGGTTTCCAGCATGGAAGAGGAAGGTAGTGTTAGCTGTTTGCTTTGTGGTCTCTTTCCTGGCTGGTGATCTGTCAGAGCTGGCCTTAGACAGAAACCAGAACAGAATTCTGTGAAAGTGTTCCCAAATCTTGTGATGTCATAGTTTTTTCTCCAAATTAGGACTCCAGGGATGTGCTGCCAGAAGTATTTACAATAGGGAAACTGGTCCCTCTGTGTGTTTTGAGCAGTGACTAATGAGCCCAATGGCAAACTGTTCATCTGGCCATGCGTTCATACATTCCTGTCTCTCTGGACTGTCATGTGGCTCTTTTGAGGATTGTGCTACCTCTCCCTCAGCTTTGGGTACAGTCAAATGAACTGTTAAAGGTGGTGCCATGCTATCCCTGCTCGTAGAATCACAGAATGGTTTGG
>NW_010259287.1:0-3482 GCF_000690775.1 Eurypyga helias
CGCCCCAGGCGGGAAGCGTCGCCAAGCGGCCCCGAGGCGGGAGTGCGAAGGGAGTTCCCGCTGAAGCACGCCCGCGGCGGTAAGAGTCCAAGGCCGTCGGAGTTGGTTGGCCAAGGAGAGAAAATGAGGAGGGAACTGAACCTTTCCAGCTCCGCAGAGTTTTGTGTTTAGTGCGAGGCAGTAGCAGGGGGCCCACGTCTTCCCAAGGAATCAGCAGGACAGCAGGTTGTGCGGAGAGCCCACCGGGGATGAGGGGTGCCTGGGAGATAGGCCCCGCAGAGACCTGCCATAGCACCACGGTTTCAGTGCCCAGCCGGGGAGGTGTTCTGGTGCAGGGTGATTTAACACCTCTGCTGTGTTAATGCTACATACTTACTTTTTGATGTGGCACGCAGGAAAGCCAAAACCTAAAAAACTGAGACGGCATCCCCTGAGAGAGACTGCAGACTCTTCGCCTCACTACTATGCTGGCTGTTGAATTCAGTCAGGAGCCATTGATCTAGGTGGCATCTTTCCAGTGCAAAATGAAGGCCAGACTGACCATGAGAAGCTGGAGTTGCCCCTTAAGAGGGTAACAGGAAAACTGAAAGTACCTTCTGGAAGGAAAAAAAAAAAAAAGGGTTAAGTTGCTTTCCAGAGGAAGCAAAGTTTGTCCGACTGAACTTCATATGTGGGCGTGTGCTTCTCATCCATCCAAACTTCTGTGTTTCCCTTCCCTGCCACAACTTTTATGCCCTGTGGCTGATTTTAGTGGAACTTGTCAAAGGTTTTAAAGATCTGAAAGGTGAAGTTGCTAAGTATCAGTTTCAGGGATGTGGGTGTGCAAAATAGAGAAGACTGAGTTCAGGCTCAGCTCTGCCTGAACTGAAGTAGAGGCTGCAGAGTGAATTCAAGCAGTATTAAAGAAAGGAAACCCGCACAGAAGCAGTTTTTATAGATAGCTCAGCATGACAAAACCTTCACAGTTTGCAATCAACCACAAACCACAAATCTGCAGGAGGCTGGATTTCAGTCCAAGAACTACTTCTGTGAAGCCCTTTCACGCTGCACGTATTGTGTCCAACTGATATGCAGAAAACTGAACCACCGTGAGCTGTTTCTGTCATTACGCAGGTAGATCTTTAGGTTTTATTCTGTATGTTTTTTTAGGTTTGGGGGGTTTTTTTGGGGTGGTTTTTTTTTTTTTTCAGTATGGTTTTGGTGATGAGTGGGTGGGTTTGGTGAGTTTCTGGCTTGGCCTAGTCTATCACTCAGGGGAAACCTCTAGCTACATATACACAGGGAAAATCCAGACTAGATCAAATCATGCACATGCAGTCTACACATGGATTAGGAAGAGCCTGGAATACTGCCCATTGTTCCCTTCTGGTCATTTTTCACTTCAGGTTTCACTTATTGAATTGACAGGTATCTAGGCAATATTCATTCCAGTACTGTATTTTTGGACACAGAGAACGCAGCACTAGGGTGTCAGTTGTCTTGAGCTGCAAGCAGGATCAACAGGAAGGAGATACCATATAACGGAGGAAACAATATGTCAAAGATAAAACATTTGGAAATACTGTATCTGACTATTTTGCCAAGGCAGTAATGATTCCTGCTTCTTAAAAGATGGATTAGATAATGTGGATGAGATGATTTAGCAGTCTGAACTGTGGTGATTTTCTTTGTAGAAGTAAGAATTCATAAAAAGAAAAAAATAAATTAAGTGTAAGTGTATTAAAATATAAGTTGTTTTTTTAAATATAAAAACTAATATAGAACTTTGTTATTCCAGTAAAACAGAACAAAATTAGTTTTTCCTGGGTGGTAGGATGTGGGAGAAAATGGAATGGTGATAGGTTACTTATTTACATTTTGAGAGGAAAGAAAAGTAAGCCAGCACTGTGGAAATGAGTCTTAAAAAGAAGAATAAGATTTGCACTACTCAGATTTTAAACCAAACAATAGGTGGGCTTCTACTAGTTGTAGAAAGATAAGACTTTGGCAGAGTCCAAAACCAAGAAGCTCTGCTCCACGTGAAGGCCTTGCTGCAGCACTGGTCAGCGTGCATGACATGCATGAAGGCTTGCATTGGTATGGGCGAAACGGGTGTTCTCGTCCAGGGGGAAAGGAAGAAGGAAGCATGGTGCTAGGTGTAGGTTGATCCGAGTAAGCGTGGACGGAGACCGTATGGGGCAGGTTGCTGAGAAAATGAAGGTAGAGATGGAACATGATGCAGGAGCTGTGTTGTTAGATCACAGATTAAGGGAGGATAAAACTTCGGGAGGATTGTAGCAGTTTTAAGAAGGACTGCTTGATGTAATGCAGATGGTTTGTCATGGTGTGTGCGCTTTAACCCCTACCTGATGACGGTTAGGCTGAATGTGATTGGTCTCTGCTTTTAGTTCAACCTGATGGAGCCTTTGCTACTGAGCTGAACCAGAGTTCACTCGAACACTGAGTTTTCTTGAGCCATGCAGCTGCCATCACAGCTTTTGAGACCATGATACTGGCCTGTCCAGGACAGCGATGAAAACAACAGGGGTAATGGTGCTGGTCTCTGTGCAACTCAAGGCAATAGCAAGGCCTTGTTTCTAAGAACAAAGCAGCTGAATTTTCTAATTGCAGAGTAATTTCCATCTGTTTATACTTCTTCCTATACCAGCCCAGTCATGAAGGTTTTCTCTGGTGAGGTGTGATGTCTGTGTATGACTAGATGTTACTGCCAGTACCAATTCCAGCAAAGACTCCTGCTGACAAATTAAGTTTGTTGTGAAGTCTCTCACACAGATGTCTTCTCTACAAGCCCAGCAGAAGAATTAGGTTTCCCCAGGTTTTCAACAACCTAATCACTGCACTTCTTATATATCATAAAATCAAGGAATTTATAATTCATGCAGGAGGTGTAAGAACACTCACTGTTTCCAGGCAAGGAAAAAATAGTTAAATTATTAGGCAACCTCAGCACTTGTCATAAAGCAGTGCTATATTAGAGGGAGAACAAACGAAACTCCATGTTGAAACATGAAAAACGTGTCTTGGGAGTGACGTCATTGTTGTGTTCAAGTTGTCTTCGTGTCCTCAATACAAATTTCAAACTTCAATTTCAATAAATTTACTTCAAGTATAACCTTACCTCCAAACATCCTAGACTCATAACACTCATTTGGGGATAATTATACTTCTGTAATGCTTTTTAGCTTGAGTTTCTCACTGATCTTCTCAAAACTAATTTCTTGCTAATACTGGTTTTGTTTTTCCCTTTGTGAATACGCTGCTGTTGCTGGGATAGTGGCTTCTTGTTTGGATATAATTAATATTCAATACATTGCCAGTATAACTTCCTACATATATATGTTTGTTTCCTACAAGTCTGCTAAGATTTGAACAACTTCTTGTCTGTTAAAGATCTTGCAGTGGTCATGTGTCTTGGTTTAACACTGTCCAGCAAAATACCATGAAGACTCTCACAGGTGCCCCTCCTGCCACCCCTTCACCCC
>NW_010259288.1:0-18621 GCF_000690775.1 Eurypyga helias
TTGGGGATTCCCTGGGCGCTGTTTGTGCGGTGAAGGGGGAAACGGGCCTGGGGGCTGGGAGGACGCGGTCGTTGTTTCCTCAGCGTGTTCCCACTTCGGTGCTGCCTTCATTCCTCAGCACTGTTTTTCCGCCCTGTGCTGGGATCTCTTTAGCCCGTAGAAAGCCGGATAAAGAGCTCTCCGCTGTTGTTGCAGGCAGGGAGGTGAAACGCAGTAGTTCCCCCGGAGAGCCTCGCTCTGTGGGTGCCCTTGGGATCAGAAGGTTGCCTCCCTGGGTGGTAGGCACCATATGGTGCTCGGAAAAATCCCTGTCGTTCTGTTGGTCGTGCAGGTGGAGGATCTTGTTCCGTCGCAGCCTCTGCCCCCCTTAACAGTGCTCCTCTCCCTTCGCAGGTATGGCCTCACAGCTGCAGGTGTTCTCCCCTCCGTCAGTATCCTCGAGTGCCTTCTGCAGTGCCAAGAAACTGAAAGTGGAGCCCTCTGTCTGGGATGTGTCAGGACAGAGCAGTAGTGACAAGTATTATACCCACAGCAAAAACCTCCCAGCAGCTCAAGGGCAAGCAAGCTCCTCTCATCAGGTAGCCAATTTCAGCATCCCTGCCTACGACCAGAACCTCCTCCTCCCTGCTCCTTCAGTTGAGCACATCGTGGTTACAGCAGCCGACAGCACAGGCAGCAGCGCGACAGCGTCCTTCCAGAACAGCCAGTCCCTAACGCATAGGAACAACGTTTCTTTACTCGAACCGTACCAAAAATGTGGATTAAAAAGGAAAAGTGAAGAGGTCGACAGCAACGGTAGCGTGCAGATAATTGAGGAACATCCACCTCTCATGCTGCAAAACAGACCTGCGGTGGGTGCTGCGGCCACAACCACCACAGTAACCACTAAAAGCAGCAGTTCCAGCGGTGAAGGGGATTATCAGCTGGTCCAGCATGAGATCCTGTGTTCTATGACAAACAGCTATGAGGTCTTGGAGTTCTTAGGCCGAGGGACGTTTGGGCAGGTGGCGAAATGCTGGAAACGTAGCACGAAGGAGATTGTAGCCATCAAAATCCTGAAGAACCATCCTTCCTATGCTAGGCAGGGCCAGATAGAGGTGAGCATCCTCTCTCGCTTGAGCAGTGAGAATGCTGACGAGTATAACTTTGTTCGCTCCTACGAGTGCTTCCAGCACAAGAATCACACATGCCTTGTGTTTGAGATGTTGGAACAGAACTTGTATGATTTCTTAAAGCAAAATAAGTTCAGTCCGTTGCCCCTGAAATACATCCGGCCAATTCTGCAGCAAGTGGCTACTGCCTTGATGAAGCTAAAGAGCTTGGGTCTGATACACGCCGATTTGAAACCAGAAAACATCATGTTGGTGGACCCTGCGCGCCAGCCCTACAGGGTGAAGGTGATAGACTTCGGCTCAGCCAGCCACGTGTCCAAAGCCGTGTGCTCCACTTACTTGCAGTCGCGCTATTACAGGTGAGTACTGCCGCGACGCTCGCGCGCTGCGCCAGCAGGGAGGGGCTGGTCCCCAAGGGGTGCTGGGGGGTTCGCTCTGCGAATACTCAGCTTGTCTGCTCTTAGGTCTAGTCCCAGTGGAGGGGGGAGGAGGAAGTGAACAGCCTGTCCACTGTTGCGTATGTTGCCTGGAGATTTCTGAAATTTGTGTGTAAATAAATACAACTTCTTCTTTGCCGGGGTGACACAGAATGCCGTCCGATACCATCCTTTGCCCCAGGTCAGGGCAGTGAGTTGATTTTACCCTGTTGCCCCTTTGTGGTGGGTGAAGTAGCAAACTGGGGAAGGAGTACGCTGCTGTGAAGTGGGGCCTTTTGGGTGGTTTGCTGTGATCTGAAGCTACTCCGTTACACGGTCATTTAGAAGGGACAGAAGTCAAAGGGACACCACATTCTTTTTACCCCGTTTCTTCTGGTTCCATCTTTGAACTCGCTGCTTGAGCACGTGACTTCCTGTGTCAGCCCTGGGTAGGTCACGCGTTGGTGAGATGTGGAAAACGGGGCTGAGCCAGATCTCCGCTTCCCATAGTGAAACGTAGAACTGGCCTCTGCTGTGCTCCCATCTAGGAATTACGAACAAACTATGGGTAAAAAAGTTAAAGCTCAGAAACTGTCGCTAAGGCAAGCAGTGCTTTCTCTTTCCATCATTCCTCCAGCTTGGTTCCCTTGTAGGGTGTATTTCAGTAGGAGTAGCAGCACAGTCAGTGGATGCAGGAAGAACTTCTGGCATCAGAGAGGCATGACAACGACCGTGCTGTGTGCCAGCGTTGCCTTCAGTGGAATGTGAGGTTGCTTGACGCAAAACTTAAGTAGTATCTAGTCCTTCCAGCTGGGACGAGACAGAGGACTCGAGACACTCCACCCCACCCTGTGTCTCTGCCCTGTTTGATGTCTTTCCCGTCCTCGTAGCTTCAGTTGAAAGCTCTGCCTTGCTGTAGGCTTGTTCTGTTTGTTCCTCATACGCCCTGTATCCTTGCCCCCCTTTTGTGTGGTCTTTACTCCCGCTAACACCGAGCACTAGCGTTCTGTGCCATTTCTGTCATGTCATACAGCCTTTTCTTAACCCATTCCTCCTGATCTTCGCTTATTGGCACCACTCTCTCCGATTCTAAACTGGGGGTGGTTGTTTTCGGTCACGCAGTTGTCCCCCGTGCAACACAGCTCTGTTACTACAGTGCTCGCTGTCTGAAATGCAGTCTTAACGTCGTTGCATCGAAAGGGGCGGCTGCTGATCAAGAACCTGCTCGCTCTGACGCGCAGCACGTGAGCAGAGCAGCCCGGGGAGCCGTCCGGTGCTTCCCAGCTTCCGATATCGCACAAGGCGGGTTTGGCTGAGGCCGAAGCAGCGAGGGGTGATAAGCATCTGAAAGGGGCTGCTGGGAAGGAAGCTGCCTGCCCCTCTTTGTGTGCGGCACCGAGCTCCAGCCCCTTCCGCCTCCCCGACGTGGGGTGACTGACACTGCCAGAAAGGCAAATAACCTGAGATTAGATGGTGTTTCAGACTCTCTGCTTGACTGCAGTTAAGAATGCTGTGATGTGGAAATCTTATATTTAGTGATGTGTAATTAGTTTAATGGTGATGATTACTAAAATCCATAATCTAGGGCCTGATGGAGATGGCGTGGAAACCAGGTTACTGTGGGAGAACTGGATTGCTTTCCCATATTCGTGTTAGCGTTTGGGTGAGTTCTGAGTTGTCGACGTTTTCGATGCTGAGTTTAACAAAACAGTACAGGCCAATTCTTCGCTTGGCTCTCTGTCAGCTATTACAAACAAACTTCCCGTTCTGTGTTCAGCTTTTAATACTTGTCACCGGCGCTTAGGCAACCTCTGTCTCTAGAGACACATGAACCAGCCAGACTCGGGTGCTCTGAGGTGGATTTTCTGATATATATATATATACCCTGAAGGAAAACCTTCCATTATTAATTACGGTCAGTGCTGCTGGAGGTCACCTTGTCCAACAGCCCCGCTCGCTCCAGGTTCTGGTTGTACTTCTGGCAGTTGGGCAGCTTGCTTTGCTCTGGATGGCGCTGCCAGAGCCACACATCCAGCTGGGGTGCCAGGGAAGGCCTGTTGAGGCTGCCTGGTGCTCTGCGTTACACGCAGGTACAGCCGTGGTGCGGGTCTTGCTCGCGTCCCTCCCTCCTGGTGCCTCCTGCGGGCCAGCGTAGCTGCCCTAGCAACCGAAGCTGCTGAGCTGAAGGGTTGAGCGCTCTGGGCCAGGGGAGGGTGGTGCTGGGTGCTGAGGGAGCTCGCAGGGTGCAGCATCTGCTTCTTACCTCTGCTTTGGGCCGCACAACCTTCTGCCCCAGCCCTGTCGGCCCGGGGAGCAGCAGTGCACGCTGCCAGCTCTCGGCTAATCCAGCTCCGAGTGGGGACCGGGCTCTTGGCTGCATCACTCCTGGCAGTTGTACAACCTTCGTGTTTCCATCCTTCCTCGTGAGGGCGAGGGCTGAGGCCCCGTGTGTCTGTTTTGAAATGCTAAAAGAAAGTGTCAGATTTTTCTACTACTGCCATGAATCCTCTCTCCTCGGAGAGTGCCTGGGCCTATTTGCCAGCTTTGGAAGTCGGAGCTCGGCAGGCTTGCGTGCAAAGGATGTTGTTGGTCTCTGTTTCGAAGAGCTTAAGGTGCTGAAGTGTCTGACAGCAGCTCTGAACGTGCCCTGCAGAGTCGCCTCTCGCAAGGCCACCAGGTACGGTGGCGTTATGAGGAGGATCCGCCTGAGCAGCTCTGCCCCGAATCGGGACGAAGCCAGGGGCTTGGGAGAAGTTCACTTCTTTGGTTTCAGGGAACGAAACGCAGAGTTCAACTCGCTGTTTTGGTACTGAGGGTTCGGAATACCCAAGTCTATTCCAGCAGGGAAAGACTGACAAACTGTCACATCCAGCCTTTGCTGCTGCTAATCTCCCTTCTCACTGGAACTGGGGGGATTTTTTAATCCACAGAAAGATTAGCGCTCTCCTTATGCCACGAACCACTTGTAGTTTGTTTACCAGTCCAAACCAAGGAAGCGTAGCATGCGGGGTTGAGTCCTGTCCAAACTGCAAATTCTCCTGTAAGTAGGATGATCAAGAGGATCAGTGCAGGTTGTTGATGATGACCAGACTAATGACACTGGGGTTCGGAAAATCCCGCGTGAATGACTGTCAAACTCGCCGCTTGTGAAGACCAAAGCCCCACAGAAATGGATTCCTCTTGGCAGCACCTGGTAGCCGATGGAAAGTCAGGTCCATTCCAGCGTAGCCCTTTAAAACACACATGTTTAGCAGGACTAATATCAGATACTTAGAATATTTGCATAATCATTTCATAGTTTCACATCTGTGCAGCCATTCCGAAGTTGGCTGCTGCCGGGGATAGATGAGCAGAAGGTGGAAACATTGGTGTCCAGGGAAGTGTCCGAAGGCCTTAGCATAAATGGTCTGTTATTCCGATTGCTGGGGGGATCGGGGCTGGTCTGGGGAGCTCAGACGTAACAGAGGAACCTCCTTGCTCGAAAGCCAAGTGACAGAGACTCGCTGTGACCCCGCTGCAGCTGACAGCTGGGTCAGCTACCTGCCTTTGGATAGATCCTGCGCTTTCCCTGGACACTGTGCCGGGCGGCTGGGATGAGCGCGTTTGTTTTGGAGACTGGCTAATGACAACTGGGTAGTCACCTAAACCAGAAGCTGTATCTCTGTCACCGTGACACTAAGGGTGATTAATTGGAGAGTCACTTCTTGCCAGTACAGGCAGTTGGGAGGTACATTCGGGTTGGAGAGCTGGGGACGGTGTCGGATCTGTTGACACCTCTACGTTATGCAAGTCCTGTTGTTCAGGATCCTGTAGAAAGATCAGAAGGGGTTGCAGAGCCTTTGTTGACAGCAGGAACACCCACGCTGTCGCGTGAGAAATGTCAGGCAAGCCCAGGGACGGGCTGTCCAGGTCACAGCCGGAAAGCAGATCGCTGGAGTTTAGGGTTTTCCTGCCTTCTCTTGCCCTTGTGTCGGTTATGCACGACAAAGATCAAGGTTTTCGTGTTTCCTGTAGTTTCCAGAGTAAATTCCCACGCCAGCTCACGTGGGGTTTGCAGCACCTGGGTTTTGTGCTGTATGCAAATGTGTGACCAGAATTTAGCCTGACGGAACGGCGTCGGTTTGTGTCGGAGCCGTGTGTAGGTGAAGAGTTGTGCTAAAACATCCTTTGTGTTATGAGTCAGTTCCAGACGGAAATCTCCCTGGAATTCCAACCTGTTGCAGAAGCAAACCCTGCTTGGAGTTGGAGTTTATCCCCTTCTCGTACGGGCTAGGCCAGGCAGGTGGATTTTGCAGGAGGCCGTGGGTCAGCGCGCAGGGACCTGTAGCGCAGCCTTGCCAGGAGGCACGTCTCCGGCGGCGTTCCCTCCGTCTGTTTAAGCTCGGAACTCTCCAAACAAACCCTGTAGGGAAGAACCCCAGCCGCACGCCCCTTTTGTGGCTCTGCAGATGCTGCTCTTTTCCCCATGAAAACAAGCAGCCTCCTGCTTGGGAACTGCTTCCCAGAGAAGGCCGAGCACCGTTTGCTGGGACAGCGAACCCCAGTTCCCGTTGGGGCAGGCTGTGCACTGTCTGGGGGCCCCTCGCCCCTCTCGTGCCGTCGGGTGTCGTTACGCCGGTGACTGAGGGATCGGCTTTGTGGTTGTGCAGGGACCACCTGGGCCTTTGGGTGCTCCGTGGCGATAAACCGCATCCGGCCGTGTCACTGGGCTGGAAGCTTGGGATGTGCCAGGCCACTTGAGGGAACATCTTCAGCTTTGAAATTTGACACAGGTTTACTTGTGCTTGGGGGAGGGAAGGGGGGGGCATTCTGCAGCGTGGTTCACAGGGAAGGAAGATTCTCATTTTTGTTTTGTTTTAACAGGGCTCCCGAAATCATCCTGGGCCTGCCCTTCTGCGAAGCCATTGACATGTGGTCGCTGGGCTGTGTGATCGCGGAGCTGTTCCTGGGCTGGCCGCTCTATCCAGGAGCGTCTGAGTACGATCAGGTGAGAGTGGGTGCGAGTGCCTGGGGAGTGCGGGGCGCTGGGGCGGAACCACAGGTCTGTGGTGGGGCCCTCTGTACCCAGCATGTCCCATGCCAAGTTTCAGCTCTGGCCGGTCATCTGGGTTCATTCTCTGATGTTCCCTTTGCCTGTCAGTCTCTGTATGTGGGGTTCTGCGTGTTTTAACTACGAGCACAGAGTCAGTTGACAGTGAACCCCCGGCTTCCCAGCCAAGAGCTGTTGAAACACCTTCCTGTCAAAACAGAAGTGAGGTGTGTGCCCTGACGTGAAACGCCCTCTGTAATTTCACCATGAGGGCAGTTTTTCCATGTGGAGACAGGGCAAGCCTATCATTCCTGTCCTGTTAATACCTACAGCGGCCCTCGTTTGTAATGCAAAGTGGGAGCCCCAAGCTGTCTCTGAAATGGAGGGGCAGGAGTCTGCAAAGGCATCTTGAACTAATTGCTTCTTTCCATGGATGCTTTGCATTATTACCTGGGCAAGTCAGCGGCCTGCAAGAGGGCAGAGAGGCTGCACCGCAGGCTCTTGAGGGTGACCTTTCCACTGTGGTTTTATGGTGGCATCTTCTCACAGTACTTGGTGTAGTTTTCCTTATGTGATACAATACGTGACAGCTTACTGAGTTGGAAGACTTCCTGGTGTTACGTCTTCCCAGCACTGCACGTTTCCAAAGGAAACACAGCGGTACCTTCACGAGCAGGGCGAGCTAGACAATAACTGAGGTTCGGCATGGCGTTCCTCACACGCTGCCCTGCGTGTAATTCTGAGAACCTTATCTAGCGTAGGTGGGTGGGGAGGAGGTGCTTTTTCCATTGCCTCATAGGCAGGATTCCGCAGTCCTTAGCGAGGCAGCGTGAGGTGTGACTTCGTGTGCTGACAGTGATAGCTGACTTGCCCTTGAAAAGTGGGGATGACCTGTTTCATGTCTCCTGAGATCCTGCACCAGCAGGTAAAAGCTCGGGCAGAACCTGCGAGAGGAACTCTCCAGGAGTGAGTTCATGGCTTGGGATGGGGTTTACAATTAGTTTTTTAAAAAGTGTCCTTACAAGTGCTGGGGGTGCTCCCTTTAATTGTGCGGTTATCTGGGCATTCTTTAACTCCAGGTTGACTCCTGTTCCCTGTGAACAAACCTGGCTGACAGTTACTCCATCGGCTAGAAGTTCTTTATATCGGGGTGCTCATGCTTTCAATTTTCTTTCCTAGATTCGTTATATTTCACAAACTCAAGGCCTTCCAGCAGAGTACCTTCTCAGTGCGGGAACGAAAACAAGCAGGTTTTTTAACAGAGATCCAAATTTGGGATACCCCCTGTGGAGGCTAAAGGTTGGTCTGTCTTTTTAATTCCCAGTTGTTTTGTTCATTCAGGACTTGATCGAAATTCACACCCGGTTTTAGTGTGCTGGGAAGACACTGGGGGTGAGGATTGGATTTGAAGTGCCGTTCAGACGTAGCTGATGGGTGGCTGCGTCTCGGCACTGCGCAGGCCTCCTGGTTACGCCCCTGACGACAGCAGCTGATAGTGCCAGCGCAGAGGGGGCGTTGGGTAATGGGGTGATGGTTCCTGTTATGGCCTGCTCAGTCCCGGTGAAGCGTGTCACCGTGTTGTCATCTCCTGACAACACAGGGAGTGAATCGGGGGGATTTCGTGGTGGTCTCTGTTAGTTTAACAACACTCTGGTGAGGTACTGGCAGAGGACAGGAGAGGGTCGGACGTACGCTTGATTTGCCTTCAATGCTTCAAAGGAAGGGGATTTTGCCTTTCTTTGTAGAAGAGGGATTTTTAAATATTTATAGTCTCTTCCAAAATTGGAAATGTTGAGTTGTTCTGGCCGTGCTCTGCCTAACAGAGCCCTGACGTGAGGTCATCCTGTTGTTGATTCAGCTTTGACGAACGGCCTTTCCAGCTGGGGGCACGTGAGCCCGTGGTGCTGTGGTTGGCCTGCTGGCACGCGGTTTGTCTTGACGCCGGCGGAGCATCACCTGGCTCGGCTCTTTTCTTGCTGCTTGTGCTCTGTCAGGATGCAATATCTCAATTTATATTAACGAGTGCTTTCTTCTGTAGACCCCAGAAGAACATGAGTTGGAGACGGGAATAAAATCAAAAGAAGCTCGGAAATATATATTCAACTGTTTGGATGATATGGCGCAGGTGTGTGGAGATCGTGGAATGCGCGGGTAGCCACCACATTAATTACGTGAATTAACAGATCTCTGAAAACGAGGCTCCTGTGGCACAGCAGTCCTCTTGCCATGCTGTTGAGAACACGGATGTAGGTTTGTCGTGGCGCTGACTTGCACTGGAAGCGCTGCGCTGTCAACTCTCCAGATGTTCGTTAGGAAGCTGTTAGACATGTCTTGGTTTTTCCTGAGCCTTGATCCGGTGGATGCAACAAGCGTGCTTGGCCTGACAAGTGTGTTAGCACTGCAAGTAGTTGAGCAGTAGGAAAGCTCAGCCCCTCCGTGTGTCCTGTGGGATTAGGCCCCTTACTGAACTTTGGAAAAGTTGACAGGAAGTCCAGGTTGGCTTATTTTTTAATTCTCTTTTCAGAGGTAAATTGAAGGAATAGCCAAGTGGTCTTAGTATCATGAGGCCTTGAATCTTAAATACGTTGGTCTCAACTTTCAGTGCTGTTGCAGCTGTTCTCATCACTTTACATCTGTGCAGAGGATGTAGAATCTTGCCATCCTGGCTCGCTAGTTCCTTAGACCCCCCCCAGAACGTTGAGGGCATATTGCCAGGCAGCGGAGAATGAGCCTGGTTGGCATCTATTGAACAGGCCAACTTCATGCTGAGGTGAGAATTCCATGTGCTAGTTTGGCTTCCCTTTATAGAATGAGCAAGGGAGAGGTGGTGCGTTAGTGCTGTGGTATATAAAATTAAGCTGGTTAAGAGACAGGAATGCTTAATAAATATTTCTGCGTGAGGCGAAACAGCTGAATGTTTAGGTAGCGATCTGATGTTTGCGTGAACTGCTCATTTTATTTTCAAGGTGAATATGTCTACAGACTTAGAAGGGACTGACATGTTGGCAGAGAAGGCTGACCGAAGGGAATATATTGATTTGCTGAAGAAAATGTTGACTATTGATGCAGATAAGAGAATTACTCCACTGAAGACTTTGAACCATCCATTTGTGACAATGACACATCTCCTGGATTTCCCACACAGTAATCAGTAGGCTTCCTTCCATCGCTTGTTTTGTTTCGGGGGCAGCTCCTGGAGCACAGAGCAGCTCTTCCCTGCTTTCTCGGGGCTGTTTTCTGCCGTTTCTGGCTGATATACAAATAGCAGTGACACGTATAAGGAATGGAATGGTCATAAGCTGCTTTTTCATGTTTTAGGACCTCCTTGGTTTGGGAGTGGGGGTGGGAAAAGGGACCTAAACCTAGAGGCATGTGCATAAAGTTGGGTATCTGTCATGTGTGTTGTGCTGGGTTTACACATCTGATGTTTTCCTTCTGTCGTTCTGTTTCAGTGTGAAATCTTGCTTTCAGAACATGGAGATCTGCAAGCGCAGAGTTAGTATGTATGACACGGTGAACCAGATTAAGAGCCCGTTCACGACTCACGTTGCCCCTAACACAAGCACAAACCTGACCATGAGCTTTAACAACCAGCTCAATACAGTGCACAACCAGGTACAGCATCTTTAGCTGCTTTGGACTGATGCAGTAGTCTTTGTGTCTCCAGGCTGAGCCCTGCTCGGCAAAACACTGTATTCAGATTTCTCTCCAGAATTTGTAGTCTTGTCCTGAAATGTAATTTTCCAAAACTGAGGCCAAGGCAATCCCTTTGTTTCACCTGATCGGGGTTGCCTGTCAGCTCAGCAACCTAAGTGAAGGTGGTGCAATTCATGTTTTCTCTCCTGTGTTGGCTTGTGCTTTTTACCCAAGACCTTTTCCGGGTGCTCGCGTTGGCGTAACGCTGATGGTTCTGCTGTGTGCTTTGTAACAAGTGATGAATCTTATTTATGGTTTTTCCCCCTAGGCCAGCGTATTGGCTTCCAATTCTACTGCCGCTGCTACTCTTTACTCCGTGCGGAACTACCAGTCTGCCCTGTATCCATCCTCGGCAGCTCCGGTGGCAGGAGTGGCGCAGCAGAGCGTGTCCCTGCAGCCTGGAACCACCCAGATCTGCACGCAGACGGACCCCTTCCAGCAAACCTTCATTGTTTGTCCCCCCGCTTTCCAGAGTAAGCTTTGAAGGGGTTGGGGTCCCAGTTGGGTAGGGAGGAGTCGTGATGTGCGCGGAGCGGAGCGGAGGAGGCACGGAAGACCGTGCCGTGCGTGTCACAGGGCGCTCTGGCACCAGGTGCAAGCGCAGAATCAGGTCAGGCGTGTGTAGACAGTTTGGTTCTCTTCCAGGTCGTGCTTGAACAGGTGACAGGATCTCGCCTGCCTAGGTTGCAGCCTTCATCTGGTTCCTCAACCAGTTTTTCCCCCCAAACTGAACACAACAGCATTCCACAGAAAGCAGGGAGCAGTGGAGCCAGACCTATCCGAAAATAGGGAAGTGCTTGTATGTCAGGAGTGAGTGTCTGCGCTGAGTCTGGGCTCACAGGTGCCGGTGCAACCGTGCAGCTTGCTAGCACGGAATTGTCACGGGTCGCGGGTAGGTGAGGTTCGGACAAGCCCAGCTCCGGTAATCCCGGCAGGTCTCTCGTTATGTTTGTGTCTGCCTTGTCTCAGCATGGCGGGTTGTCTCTGCAGTGGGCATTGATGGAGTAAGGGCTGAAGTCAGGCTCAAGCCACATGGAACTAGGTGTCTGTTATCCGTGTTTCTGAAGGCAACACCATAGGCTTCAGCAAAGCCCAGCCTTCGAGGACTGGTCCACGGTGGCCCTTTGGCGCACCTGGCCTGCAGCAGTGTGGCCTGCAGCAGTGTGGCCTGCAGCAGATGTTCCATTCCGAGTGTGGCAGCAGTGTGCAGCAGATGTTCCATTCCGAGTGTGCTTTCATCAAAGGGAACGGCTTCTCCTTCCCTTCCGCTGACTGTTTTCTGCCCTGACCTGGCAGGAATTTGAGTTTGGAAAGGAATTTTTTAAAAAAGAGCATAACAGAGCAGCTTAGCAGTCATGTGTTCTTGTCCTCCACAGCCGGACTTCAGGCAACTACAAAGCATTCTGGGTTCCCTGTACGGATGGAGAATGCTGTCCCGATTGTACCGCAAGCACCTGCGGCTCAGCCACTGCAGATCCAGTCCGGAGTTCTCACCCAGGTAAAGACAGTAGAATCCCTGGGGTTACCTGCAATTCCTGCCGCCATCCCGGAGACCCCGAGTGCCCCTCTGGTGCCGGGGTGAGCGCAGGGCGTTCTCGGAACACCGAGAGCTTCAGTGCAGACAGTGTTGTTTCCGTTTGCTCTGTTTTTCTGGAATATTAAGGTCTGAGCTATTTTATGTCATGTGCCTCCCTGGGTTTAGGAGTCTTGACTTAACACTGGGAATAAATATGTAGTTTCCAGCTGCTAAAAACATGCTGTGTTTTTTGCAGGGGTGTACCCTGCCTTCTAGGTAGTGGTGTATGGTTTTGCCTACACTTTAGAAATGTGGCAGCAAATTTTAGAAGAAATCAGTTTTGTGAGAAGCGAGATCCCAGTAAACGGAAGTGGCAGCGCAGACAACTCGTTAAAATTTCATCTTTAAATCAACACAATGTTATCTGGGCCCCTCCCCGTTAGTTGCATTGTTAGTGTGCATCGATGTGTAGCGGTGATGTACCTCCTTCTGCGGTTTGCAGGTTAAATAATAGCAAAATTCACAAAGAATTCTAAGAAGTTACGTTTTAAGCATTAGTAATGGGTCATAAATTAAATCAGTTTTTATTTCGAAAAGGTGAGGCTTTAGCATGCAGTGAGCGCCCACTGATTCACAGGTCTTGCTCGCTGGAAATCTAGTCGCCTTTACAATTTCAGTGCACTTTTATTTATTTGCATAGTCTGAATTCTGCTGACATTAACACACCCTTCTAGCTTCCCTCTCCAGGCAGGGTATGGTACTTCCTGACCTACTTGTAGGGGAGTCATTTTAGACTGTTTACTCCGAATGATTTGGTGGCATTCTGTGATCTCTGGTTTGTTCAGCGTAATTGCGCAGGTTAACGATACCCGAAAAGCAGAACACGCTCCTGCGGCGCCCCGCCTGACTCCAAGCCCTGCTTCTGCTGAGAGTGCACGTTGAGGATCTGGGTTTAATTAGACATTCCGTGGACCACTAAGTGTCTTAGCAGTTTCATCACAGATAACGTTGCTCTTCTGTGGTACAAAAGACCTACCGTGCCTTCTGCTAAACCCCTTAGTTTACCTTTTCCAGGGCACTGTGGAGTACGATAGTGAGCGCCGTGGCCCGCCGGGGTGCGGTTTGTGCGGGGGGGTGCAGGGCAGGTGCTGTGACGTGCTCTCTGCGACCCACTGAAGTGTCAGTAGCTGAACACCATTTTGTTTTTACATTTTAACTGTGTCATCGGAGAGATCCTGTTCCTTGTGTTCCCCTCAGGGACATGTAATTGCTTAGAGGAACATGCCCGGAGGGTCTGGGTGTGGGTTCCACCGCATCCATTGCAACCCTGGAGTCTGCTCAAGCACCATAGAATGCCAGTGAGGTGAAGCCTTTTCTGGCCCTATTGCTGAACCCCCTTGTCCTGCTCCGTACGTGTGTTTCACTCACTGCCTGATCTACATTTCAGGGAAGCTGTACACCACTAATGGTAGCAACTCTTCATCCTCAAGTAGCCACCATCACGCCGCAGTATGCGGTGCCCTTTACTCTGAACTGCGCAGCCGGCCGGCCGGCGCTAGTAGAACAGACGGCTGCAGTACTGGTAATTGCCTCCCTTGATTGTGTTCACTAACTGAGTTTTTGTTTTAACTTAGACTTGCAGAGGGCATGGAAGCATGTGCCATCTTGTGGCTGTGTTCTTGCTACATCTTAATGTCTCGTTGTTTTCCTCCCCAACATTGCTGAAGCACTGTCTGACTCTGACGTTTAGTGTGGCTCTGTAAAGAATCCAGATCCATTGACTGACTTTTCACTAGCCCAGCATTATAAAGCTCTTCTAAGCTACACTGTAGAAGAGTTGTAATTGCCCTTGCTCTTCGCTTACTGTCCTGTCTTTGCCTTTTGATTGCTGAATACAAAGGAATCGGTCGTTAGCTGGACTCTGCTACAGGTACCTGGATGGCCAGAATTTGAACCACTTGGCAAGTTAGCTACGTATTTCGTTTTCGGCGCTTGTAAAGCTGCTTTGCACGTAGACGTGTTTCAGGTGATTAAGCACAGGCTAAAACCTCCAGCGAGGGCAAACTATTGGATGTGTTGCTTTAGCAGTCGATTTCCCTTAGCCTCTGTTGAACCCTGACCACGATTTTCTGGCCGTGGGTTATTTGTAGCCAGTCGCAGGTAGCTCGCTAATCCCGACCAAGAGGTGTCCTTCACAGAACTCTCAGTTCACACGCATTTCGGGGTTGAAATTAAAGGGAAGCTCTGGTATCCAAATGGCAAGAGCTAGCTTTCAGGCTATTTGGAACCATTTTTTAAGAGGACGGGGGCAGGGAATAAACGCACCCTTACGAAGCCTGCTCTTCTGTACTGGCTTGGCACCTGCGTCAGGCCAGCTTCGCAGAGGCCACAAAGTCATCGTGAAACTCCAGAATCAGATCAGTGAAGCTTACGAAAGCACTGCCGTGCACTCGCGTGCCGGTGCCCTCACGCCTCAAAGCACATCCCATTACGTGAACCATGTTGTTTCTTGTGGCTTCCCAGTGCTAGTTTGAGTGTCGTTTCCTTCCAAGAGGGAGACTGCAGAGGTGGAATTTGCTGGAGTCATACCTGTGCTGAAGTCAAACCCCACCCCTTCGGGTTCTGAACTGAGTTAACCGCTCCCCGTTCCTGAGGACGGGAAGGCAGGAGAGCGGGCTCTCCTGGGTCACAGCTCGGAGCTCAGCAGACCCCGGGATCCACCTCCTTTCCTCCTCCTGCATTTTGATTGCTGAAGGGCTGCAGCCTGGGCTCTGAAAAGGGCCCGGGGTGACTGTAGCAGAGCTTGGGACACGTGAGCTGTTAGTAATGTTTCCCAAAGTGTCTTTGGGCTCCTGATTCAACAGGCAAATTGCGTTCTCCCGTGTGTGCAGTGGGTTTGGCGCTCAGCTCCCCTGCACGGCAGCGGAGATCAGAGCCGGCGCTCCATGAGCCTGGACTCTTGAGTTTCTCTGGAGGGCTTGCTTTGGATTCTGGGAGCCTTTGGTGTGAATTGGCTCACCTTTAGTGCTTCCGACACTTCTCCCTTGCTGCTTCCCCTGAGTTTGCATCAGCCATTTGCTCAGCTTTGCATATTTTTGTCCTTCCTCTGTCAAACAGTTCGTCGCTTGGAAGGCCCGATTTCTGCCTCTCAGTGGGAATTTAGATCTTGCTGTATTAAACTCTCTGCTTTGTCTTGTGCAGGTGTTGGCTTTTGGAAAGACGCATGGTGTGACTTTTAACATATATTTTTTTTTTTTTTTTTTTTTTTTTTTTTTTTACATATTATTATTCCGCTTACGTTGGCAGAGGTTTTAGCAGTTCTCTGCTTTGAAGGCTCCTTGTGTGGAACCAGTGTTTGTAATCGGTGGATCTGTTACTTGCAGAAATATGTTTTTAAAACAGCAGGTGGTTAGGGGTTTGCAGATCAAACTGCAAGAAAGAGCCATATATTTTCAAAATTATAGAAATGTACTGCCAAATTGGTTTGGTTTGGGTTTTTTCTTCCCCTGGAAAAAAAATAATCTGCATTTTGTCGACCTGGCCAGGACCGTGAACCACGCCAGAGAGTGGAAAATGTCTCCACGGATCTCCCCTGTTACTAAACTTCTTCTCAGCATGGCTGTTCGTAAATACTTCAGTTGAGGTGGGGAGAATTTTCGCAGTAACAACACCACCTCAGCTCTCGATGTGAGAGCCCTGGGAGGCAGCAAAGCAGAAAGGACCAAATTGGCTTCCCGCTTCGGAATCCGTCAGCGGAGCGGCGTGCGGGACGGGCAGGACCTGCCCTGCACGCTCGTGCCACATCTGGCAGTGCCGTGTGCGGCTGCAGGCGGCCGTGCGGTGTTAATGCTCTTTCCCCAGGGGACATCCGCGATGCCAGAGCTTAGCAAGGTGTCAGGGGAGCTCCTTTCTCTGGTTTTCGTGTTCTCTGGCTGTGCTGAGACCTTATGAGAAAGCGCAATGATGTGCCGTTATCTCTGCAAGCTAACAGTCTCCACGAGTGCATTTATTGCTTGGAACAAGTCTCCCTCCTCCTGTAGGAACTGTAACGTAGTGAACCTGTGTGTCTGTCTGTTGTTTTGCAGCAGGCCTGGCCTGGGGGAACCCAGCAGATTCTGCTTCCTTCCACCTGGCAGCAGCTCCCAGGGGTTGCTTTGCACAACTCTGTGCAGCCAGCGGCCGTGATTCCGGAGACGATCGGCGGCAGCCAGCAGTTAGCTGACTGGAGGTAGGGATTGCGCAGGGTCCAACCCCTGCCGAACGGAAGTACGTGCCCTCGCAGCACTGCCTGTAGTGCGCAGAAGTTCTCCTTTCCCTTCAAAAGCACGCGGTGGCTCGGTGCAGCATGCAGCACCTGCACTGCAGCCATGGGATTTAGATCTTTCTTTTTTGTTTTTCGGCTCCAGGAACGCACATTCCCATGGAAATCAGTATAGCACTCTCATGCAACAGCCCTCACTGCTGACCAACCACGTGACGTTAGCTACAGCGCAGCCCCTGAATGTTGGAGTCGCTCACGTCGTTCGGCAGCAGCAGAGTGGTAACGTTGCGGCCAAGAAGAACAAGCAGCCAGCACCCACGGCAGCCAAGTAAGGCCCCATTCCCGGCCCTGGAAAGGCTGGGGCGGGGGGTTGTGATGGTCGCCTTTATGGTGTGAAAACTGGCCTTTCCATCGCAGCGGCGTTGTCTCTGTGACTTTTCAACGTGCCGCAGTCGCTTTTAAAGGCGTCTAGGAACGCGTCGCTGTGCTGTAGTCGCTGATGGGGTCGTAGCAATTACAGCGCAGGGAACGTGGCTGGCCAGGTATTGATTTGGGGGGAGGGGGTTATGCATTGAGGGGTGTTGGTGCCACAGCAATACAAGTGACAGGATCGACATCTGCCTGACAAGGGGCGGCAGGTTCCCGGCAGCGTTTAGATTAACCGGTGCCGTTCGGAGCGTCGCTGAGGGCGTTGGTCCCCCTGGGCTGTGTTCCATGGTGCTCCCCTGTACGAGTGTCTGCACAGAGGGGCTCAGCGTGCTTGTGTACGCGCTCCAGGCTGCCGGAGCCCGGCTGCTCGTCACGCCTGTGCTGCTTCGTCCCCGCCTGCTGACACGTAGCTGAATTCTGCTTTGGTTTCCTGCAGGCCCAGCGCAGCTCTGGAGACTGTGCCCTCCCAGGTTTACTCTCTCATCGGGAGCAGTCCTCTGCGCTCCACCTCCTCCTCTTCCAACGTGCTCGTCCCAGTGCAGGAGCAGCACCAGCCCATCGTGATCCCAGACACTCCAAGCCCTCCGGTCAGCGTCATCACCATTCGCAGCGACACTGATGAGGAAGAGGACAGCAAATACAAACCTGCCAGGTAGGAATTCCACGTAGGCAGCCAGGACTGGCCTGTCCTGAGCTCAGCCCAAGCATCAAGGAGAGTGGAGAGCACTACGTGCAAGGCCCTGGATAGGCTAGGAAACACAGCAGAAGACAAAATTCTGCATCGTGCCTGCTGTGCTGTGTGTGTCTCTTGTCATCTGACAGGGAGGGGGCTGTGAGGTGTGGTATCCTGTGGGAAAAGCTAGAATGTTTCCCATTCATTTGAGGTTTTTTTGTCCCCTGCAGTTTGGGTATGAAGCAGAGGTCCAATGTCATCAGCTACGTTACTGTTAACGACTCCCCGGATTCCGACTCCTCCCTGAATAGCCCCTATGCCGCAGACCCACTGTCCTCTCTCAGGAGCACAGGCGGTGCCCTGGAGCTGCCGAGCAGAGGAGCGGCAGACAGCTCCAGCTCTCGGACTATCATCGTGCCGCCGCTGAAAACGCAGCTCAACGACTGCATCGTGGCCACCCAGGCGTCGGGTAGGTGTGCTCACGGGTTACTGTGCTCGGGAGTTCTTGCCAAGGCCCGGCTACTGCCTTATCCCCGACAGCTTCGGTCTCCCAGTGCTGCACTACCTGCACTGGGTCTCCAGCAGTGTTAGGCTTGGGTAGGTGCTGTTCGGAGGGTGCCAGCCTTGCTCTGGTTTCGGTTGCATTGATGGAGTTACCTCTCGGATGCGTTCAGTTGCGTGTAGAAAGATCTATAAGAATTCCTGATGACTTATTGTACAGTCAGGTTTTAAATGGTAGTTGAAGAAGAGGGTCGCCAGAGCATTCGTTGGTTACCTAAGCTGGTTTTCGCGGGGTATGGCGTGAGAGGGACGAATGGACTAAGCTTCTGAAATCTTTCAGGCATCCTGAGCAGCACCAGTAAGACCAAGCCAGTGGCCTCCGTCAGCGGGCAGTCGTCGGGATGCTGCATAACTCCCACCGGGTACCGCTCGCATCGCGTGGTAGCGAACGGCGTGCAGCCCCTCAACCTCAGCCAGGTGAGCACCGGGTGACTCTGACCTTGGGACGTGACGCTTCAGAAACACTTTGCTGTACGTCAGGGAGAGCGACTGATTGCAGGAGGATCGAAGGCTGCGACCTCGTTAATTTTTTGAAGCTGAGCTATACAGGGCAGGGTAAACTCTGTAGGGAGGATAGCTGGAGTTCCTTGAGGCAAAGGATTTGTTCCTGTTCCAGAGGGCAGGAGGAGGAAGCGTGGTTCTGCCCCTGTTCTTTCGCGGTACTCCTGGTCACGCCTGGCTTGCAGCGAGTCCTTCCTGCCACTTAGGCGGGAGGGAGGGTGAAACCAGGATCCAGCTGTTGAATGGGAGTAGCACTGAGGGCACTCAGCAGGATGAGGAGGTCCTTTTGTTCTTTACCTTCCTTCTCTAGATCTTGCCAAGGCCCCGCCAGGAGATTAAGGCTGGACCTTGTCTCAAACCATCAGCACTCGACTGCCCTTGAAATTCTGAGCTTGGTTTCCCGTCATAGAATCATTTGGGTTGGAAG